>NC_139649.1:8226129-8501129 GCF_964638095.1 Poromitra crassiceps
CTAGCCACTCCACCTATACCCACCCCTCAAATCCCCACTCTCTATCACCTTCCTATCCCTAGCTATGGCCCCTTTTCCATCCTAGCCACTCCACCTACCCACCCCATTGACTCCCGACTCTCTATCACCTTCCTATCCCTAGCTATACCAAACTCGCTAAAGGTCCTTGCACACAGAGTCCGAATTGTTCGCTCCGTTTTTTTAATCCGTCATCCGGGAAAAAAACGTCACGCACAGATACCTTGCCCACTGAGTCCGATGCGTTAATTATCCAATATTCGTTGCGAAGATTCGCAACGAAAAGAAAACTACCGCGATCCTATTGATCCACAACTGGCAGTGTGTCTGTGTGGCTCTCTGTCTCTCCCCCCCCCCCTCTTCCCCATACACACACACACACACACACCGCGTCCCGCATTCCAAGCTGGTCTGCAATCACCCGGCACATTCTGTCTTTTAATTCCGAATCTCTGTATTCCTGCTTTGCCATAAAATGCTTTGTGCTGGGAGACGAACTGAATTAACTTCTCAGACGCCATTTTTCATTGTGAATAGCAACACTACGGCAGCTCTGGGTGGTCAAACACCTGTCAAAACGATTTCATGGATGCGGAAAAACGCAGAAAATCGAACCTCGTCCGAAAACTTAAATGACGGACGTAATTGTCGGACTCGGTGTGTCAATGATGATTGACACAAATGAGGTCGTATTTTTATTTTTTCCGTGCGTCAATTTCGGACGAAAAAACGGACTCTATGTGCAAGGACCTTAAATGTCCATGACTGAGTGAGTGAGTGAGTGAGTGAGTGAGTGAGTGAGTGAGTGAGTGAGTGAGTGAGGGAGCGAGCCTTGAGCCACAGAGAATGTATAAAAGTTATTGTCATGTTTGGTCTAAACAAGACCTAATGAGTCTAATGATGGTGGCTGACCTGCAAGTTTTAGCTATGGCAGGCCAGAACTGGGACCAAAATTCAGCCCTGGCCAAACCATCTAGAACTGTATGACATCTTTCTTTCTTTTGTGGGATCATGCAGACATCATCATCATCATCATCAGGATAATTATAGAAAGCAACATTAATATTCAGGGGAGACAAATAGCCTGGGGAAGGTGAGGGACCTGGATAATGGATGAGGGGGTGCAGAAGCACTGACTTACAGTATCATGAAGCTATACTCCCCGAGTTCACTATTTGAAAAGCATTATCAGGTGATTTATGCCACCTTGTGGCTGAAAGCAGACACTGAGGGAATGCCTGATGTACCTCCAGCAGCAGTAAAGGCTTGTTTTTTTTCTTCTTCTGATGAATGCAACGTTCAAGCCAAACTAGGCTGGTTTTGCTGGGCCAGGATAGAGTATAAGTCTATCACGCTGAGCCACAGTAAGGTATGATTCAAAACAGAGCTTCTCAGGCGCAGTCAGGCACTCTGAGGGGGGATGGCCTTGAGTCACAAGAGAGTTTTGTAAGAATTGGGCAGGTCGAGGTAATGGTTGGTTGAGTTTGGTTGTTACATCATAGCCCTGTCATAGCTAATAAAGGGAAGTGGCAGTCCTGTGCAAAGACACACGCTCAACAGACAGACAGACAAAGACCCACCCACACACACACACACATAGACACACACACACACACACACACACACACACACACACACACACACACACACACACACACACACACACACACACACACACACACACAAGCGACGAGATTTTGACCAAGATATTAATAAAGGAATCAGTATCTCGACTCTTGTCAAGTGATGAATCTTTTGCGTAGCTTGTTTGCTCTCAGTGGAAGTGACTCCACATGGATGCTGCTGTGGAATGCTGCGGCGCTGCCTGCATGACCACAGTGCACAGCTTGCTTCGGACATCAGCACATCAACTAGGCTTTGCCAGGCTAATCTAGGTCACACAGGCCTGGCTGAGCTAAGTAAGCCCTAATCAAAGCCAAACAGCGGGTGAGGAAGCCAGGGTTTTGGATGTCCGCTGTTCCGCGGCAGCCCCTGGCCTCAGGTGGAGGCTACATGCTGCAGCCCCTGGCCTCAGGTGGAGGCTACATGCTGCAGCCCCTGGCCTCAGGTGGAGGCTACATGCTGCAGCCTCTGGCCTCAGGTGGAGGCTACATGCTGCAGCCCCTGGCCTCAGGTGGAGGCTACATGCTGCAGCCCCTGGCCTCAGGTGGAGGCTACATGCTGCTTGCCCCTGGCCTCAGGTGGAGGCTACATGCTGCTTGCCCCTGGCCTCAGGTGGAGGCTACATGCTGCAGCCCCTGGCCTCAGGTGGAGGCTACATGCTGCAGCCCCTGGCCTCAGGTGGAGGCTACATGCTGCAGCCCCTGGCCTCAGGTGGAGGCTACATGCTGCAGCCCCTGGCCTCAGGTGGAGGCTACATGCTGCAGCCCCTGGCCTCAGGTGGAGGCTACATGCTGCAGCTCCTGGCCTCAGGTGGAGGCTACATGCTGCAGCCCCTGGCCTCAGGTGGAGGCTACATGCTGCAGCCCCTGGCCTCAGGTGGAGGCTACATGCTGCAGCCCCTGGCCTCAGGTGGAGGCTACATGCTGCAGCTCCTGGCCTCAGGTGGAGGCTACATGCTGCAGCTCCTGGCCTCAGGTGGAGGCTACATGCTGCAGCCCCTGGCCTCAGGTGGAGGCTACATGCTGCAGCCCCTGGCCTCAGGTGGAGGCTACATGCTGCAGCCCCTGGCCTCAGGTGGAGGCTACATGCTGCAGCTCCTGGCCTCAGGTGGAGGCTACATGCTGCAGCCCCTGGCCTCAGGTGGAGGCTACATGCTGCAGCCCCTGGCCTCAGGTGGAGGCTACATGCTGCAGCTCCTGGCCTCAGGTGGAGGCTACATGCTGCAGCCCCTGGCCTCAGGTGGAGGCTACATGCTGCAGCCCCTGGCCTCAGGTGGAGGCTACATGCTGCAGCCCCTGGCCTCAGGTGGAGGCTACATGCTGCAGCATGTATCCTCCACCTGAGGCCAGGGGCTGCATGCTGCAGCCCCTGGCCTCAGGTGGAGGATACATGCTGCAGCCCCTGGCCTCAGGTGGAGGATACATGCTGCAGCCCCTGGCCTCAGGTGGAGGCTACATGCTGCAGCCCCTGGCCTCAGGTGGAGGCTACATGCTGCAGCCTCTGGCCTCAGGTGGAGGCTACATGCTGCAGCCCCTGGCCTCAGGTGGAGGATACATGCTGCAGCCCCTGGCCTCAGGTGGAGGCTACATGCTGCAGCTCCTGGCCTCAGGTGGAGGATACATGCTGCAGCCCCTGGCCTCAGGTGGAGGATACATGCTGCAGCCCCTGGCCTCAGGTGGAGGCTACATGCTGCAGCCCCTGGCCTCAGGTGGAGGATACATGCTGCAGCCCCTGGCCTCAGGTGGAGGCTACATGCTGCAGCCCCTGGCCTCAGGTGGAGGATACATGCTGCAGCCCCTGGCCTCAGGTGGAGGATACATGCTGCAGCCCCTGGCCTCAGGTGGAGGCTACATGCTGCAGCCCCTGGCCTCAGGTGGAGGATACATGCTGCAGCCCCTGGCCTCAGGTGGAGGCTACATGCTGCAGCCCCTGGCCTCAGGTGGAGGCTACATGCTGCAGCCCCTGGCCTCAGGTGGAGGATACATGCTGCAGCCCCTGGCCTCAGGTGGAGGCTACATGCTGCAGCTCCTGGCCTCAGGTGGAGGCTACATGCTGCTTGCCCCTGGCCTCAGGTGGAGGCTACATGCTGCAGCCCCTGGCCTCAGGTGGAGGCTACATGCTGCAGCCTCTGGCCTCAGGTGGAGGCTACATGCTGCAGCCCCTGGCCTCAGGTGGAGGCTACATGCTGCAGCCCCTGGCCTCAGGTGGAGGCTACATGCTGCAGCCCCTGGCCTCAGGTGGAGGCTACATGGTGCAGCCTCTGGCCTCAGGTGGAGGCTACATGCTGCAGCCCCTGGCCTCAGGTGGAGGATACATGCTGCTTGCCCGGGCTTTGGCGCACAGCTGGGACCACTGCAGGGAACTCTTCTACTCGAGTGTCCTTTAGTCATTCCCCCCCTTTAGCCTCTTGTGCTTTCCGAGGTGTCCTAGGACACACGCGCGCGCGCACGCACACGCACACACACACACACGCCCCCGTGCGCACGCACACACACAAACACACACACTCGCGCGCACACACACACACACACACACACACACACACACACACACACACACACACACACACACACACACACACACACACACACACACACACACAAGGAAGTGCTCACACATCTGCATGTTTTTTACACACTCCAGTGTGAAGTCACACGTAACTAAATTATTGTGCGTGAAAACCGTGCGCTTATCTACACACACAAATGGAAGGAGATTGAAAAAGTGAGCGGGAGAGAGAGGGAGAGGATAAATACTCCCTACCAATTATCACAACCCTCCCATAGGCACGCCCCTTTCCTTGTCTCTCTCTCTCTCTCTCTCTCTCTCTCTCTCTCTCTCTCTGTCTATGTATCTCTCTCGCTCCTGCAGCTGCCTCCTCTCCCTATGATTTTCGGCTTGGGTTTTTAGCCCCTCTCGTTTGTGGCTGGGGCCTTTGAACAGGAGAGCGTGGCATTGTGGAGGGAGGGGTGGATGCTAAGCCCCCGCACCCCCATGTGTTTATCTGCCTCTCCCAGCTGGGCTCCTCAGGGAAGAAGCAGAGCGAGAGAGGGAGAGAAAGAGAGAGAGAGAGGGAGAGGGAGAGAGAGAGAGAGAGAGAGAGAGAGAGAGAGAGAGAGAGAGAGAGAGAGAGGGAGGGAGAGAGAGAGAGACAGAGATCCGGGTATGCCCTCTTCTCCACTGACCTACATGGGTTATAAGAGCACGAGAGTAAAGGACTACTGTTTGCTTTTAAATGCATGTAAAGGTAGATTTACACGTAAAAAACTATAAACCGTTTTAGAGGTATTTGTTTACTTTGACAGTTATTGAGAGTTGATTTGAGTTTGGTTGTGGAACTGTGATGTCACTTGTGCATGAATGACATCAATGGTCCACAACTTGACTCAAGCCAACTCTCAATAACTGTCAAACTAAACAATGCCTGCAAAAGTGTTTACAGTTTTCAGACGTGTGATATCATGTGCAAAATAAATCAGCATTGGGTTTCAGTGAAGTGCACCTTTAAAGCAAACAGATGAAAACATAAGGTTTGTTGTTGACTGCAGACTGATGTGTGTGATGTGTGAATTAAATTGATGTGGAAAAGAATGCAGGGAAGCGGTCTGAGGTGATAGATAGACAGACAGACAGACAGACAGACAGACAGACAGACAGACAGACAGACAGACAGACAGACAGACAGATAGATAGAGAGATAGATAGAGAGATAGATAGATAGATAGATAGATAGATAGATAGATAGATAGATAGACAGATGGATAGATAGATAGATAGATAGACAGGCAGACAGATAGATAGATAGACAGATGCATAGATAGATAGACAGACAGACAGACAGACAGACAGACATACAGACAGACAGATAGATAGAGAGATAGATAGATAGATAGATAGTGAAAGTGGCAAGTGACAAGCTAAAAGGTGCATTCACTGAAGAGCTGCACTTGACATTTTCGTGAACCTTCCCACAGATGCCGTGCACCCCCCCCCCCCCCCCCCACACACACACACACACACACATGCGCACGCACGCACGCACACGCACACACACACACACACACACACACACACACACACACACACACACACACACACACACACACACACACACACACACACACACACACCATCCACCTGCTCTATTCAAGCTGATAGGAATTGCGGTGGTGTCAAGTGGCTCCTTCAGGAGTACAAAATGTTAGTACTCACATGTTCAGCCCCTCTGCCTGCCTGCCTGCCTGACTGGGAGGAACAGCCCCTTTGAACGAACGGTTCTTGAGATAAACCAATTTTTTTGTTGCCAGTAGGTGGCACTGTGCTGAATTGCACGAAAACAGGGCACTGCACTCCGTCAGGTCTCCCTTAGCGCACTCCCCAAGCTTGAAGCCTATCGGACCAACGGTTCTCGAGATACACTAAGATCACTGAGCTCTACTGATTATTTCCCCTTGATTTTATTCATGACAGACTTGAATATTAATGCTGCTTATTCAGCTTACAAATACATGTTCTCCTACTATTCTCTGCTCCTTTCATTCTGCTCTCTCCCCAATGTTTACTTTAGCCCCCTCTCATTCTTGACCATTCACTCTCAACGACCCTACTCACAGGAATGTTTACTTTTCTCACTTACTGTCACAGAACGACCTGCCCAGATCAGCTGGGGCTTGAAGGAGCGCAGAATTGAACACAAATGTTCAAATATTGAACGGTTCTCGAGATACGCAAAGGACAGAGAGAGATAGAGAGAGAGACAGAGAGACAGACGCTACCGCAATTATAGTATAGATAGATACATGCATGACTATACTTTTATGTGCCTGTGTGTGCATGCACGTGTGTTAATCTGCATGTGTTTGAGGACATGGTTGTGTGTGCATGTACAGTAATGAGTGTAGTATGTGTGTAAATGTGCACGTAATGTGTATGTATGTGCGTAGGGTAAAAATATCCCCGTTGCTCCACTCAGCCAGAGGCATTAGCCACAATACACACACACACACACACACACACACACACACACAGTGTGTCTGTGGCTCCCACTGCTAACACTCCGCTAGTGTGCTAACATAAACAATTTTACAGCAACTAGTTATGCACAAAACAAAACGTTGCATGCATATCAGAAACAGCAACAACAGGGCAGCAGACAGATGCACACTTGAAGTGGAGGTGGAGGGCTTCACCCTCCTATCACTGCCATTTGAAAACATCATTATGCCACGTTCTGGTGATTGTCATGTTTTTACTTAAATTGAGTGACTTCATTGTCTTCTGTGGATCAAAAAGGCTCAAAAATGCAATGGTGGTCATGCAAAGAAAAGTTGACTTTTGAAGATATGTGGTTTCAGAAAAGAGCAGAAGAAAGAACAGGGTAAAATACGGAGAGCCGGCCATATTTACACCTTTAATAATGACGACAAACAGATGTTGCTGCTACTCGTCACATAGATGTGGACCTGGAGGTAATCCTCCAAGAAACAGATCTCAACCGCTATATTAGTCAGAAAGAAATCCTCCTTCCCTGACTGTATATTACAGGCTTCACAAAGGAACTAGAAGCACGGGCAGCAGCACAGGACAAAATCACAAGCTCATTTAGTGGCGTCTGATCCCTCCTGCCCAGGCAGCACTCTGTGCCCCAGACAGGCCACATCCATCCATCCATCCCTCTGCCCTCTCTCTCTCTCTCTGCCCTTTCTCTCTCTCTCTGCCCCCCCCTCTCTCTCTCCCTCTGCCCCCCCCTCTCTCTCTCTCTGCCCTCTCCCTCTGCCCCCTCTCTCTCTCTCTCTCTGCCCTCTCTCTGCCCCCCCCTCTCTCTCTCTCTCTGCCCTCTCTCTGCCCTCTCTCTCTCTCTCTGCCCCCCCTCTCTCTCTTTCTCTCTCTGCCCTCTCTCTCTCTCTGCCCCCTCTCTCTCTCTGTGTAAGCTTGACTGACCACAAGCAGGCAGAAAATCTCCATTTATTTTCGTAACAGTGTCTCTTCTTGGTGCTCCTCTTCTCCCTGTGGGGTTTCCATGGCTACTTGGTCAGGTGACCTCGCTGGAGCCCGGCCCCTAGCTGTGCCCCGCGGTGACTGTCACTGCATTTACCAACGGGACTGTAAATACAACCCCAATGTGTGTGTGTGTCTGTGTGTGTGTGTGTGTGTGTGTGTGTGTGTTTGTCTATGTTTTTGTGTTTGCGTGTTGATTTGTGTCATGAATCTCCATGTTATGGAGATTCCAAAATGATTAATCAATTATCAAAATAGTTGTCAATAGATTTTCTGCCGATCGACTAATCGATTAATAGTTGCAGCTCTAATTATGGCCCCGGCACTGGAACACCTAAATGGATTGGAAGCTGGAAACCCTCATTAGTGTTCTGCTTGCACCTGTGTTCCTTCCTGCCTTTTAGACACAAAATGGGTGAATTGGGTAGGAAGTGAAATAGGCTAATGGAGTGGATAGAGCAGTGGCAGAATAGACCCTTTTTACAGGGGCCATTTTGTGTCGAAAAGGCAGAATAAACACAGGTGCAAGGCAGAAAAACACTAATGAGGGTTTCCAAATTCCAATCAAGTTGGAAACCCTCATTAGTGTTTTGCTTGCACCTGTGTTTACCCTGCCTTTTCGACACAAAATAGCCACCGTGAGAAGGGTCTATTGGCCTGTGTGTGACGACACCAAGGCCACGGTGATGCTTTAGTTTAGCGCACAAGAAAAAGTGTATATTTGCGTCATGCGCTCAATCGGCTGTGCAATTTTGCTCTCTCTTTCTCTTTGCATCACTCTCTCTCATGCACACACGCAAACGCACGCGCACACACACACACACACACACACACACACACACACAAACACAGGCACACTTACATAAAGACACATAACACACCCACACATGCAATGAAGAGTTTGGGCACATCTCAAAGGACAGCTTCTGCATGAGTTGCTCGATGGAGGAGTGGAGCAGAATATGCCAGCCACTGACAGTGTGCCAAACAGGGCGCGCGCACACACACACACACACACACACACACACACACACACACACACACACACACACACACTCACTCACTCACTCTCTCTCTCTCTCTCTCTCTCTCTCTCTCTCACACACACACACACACACATACACACACACACACACACACACACAGAGGGAGAGAGCTGTACACCATCCTCTAGAATCTCCCACAGACATGGCTGATTATGAATTCGCCTTATCCTTGCACAGACCCAGCATAGTGACATCTCTTCTGGAGGAAACCCACTGGTCTACTGCAGCTGTCTGGACTGAAGTCGGCATATAACCTTTAAATGACCTTCTCTATGTGTCCACATGACCATTCAGCTATATACAAAGGTTCAGTAAATGTCATTCCCTATCTAAACAAATGCCTCTAATTCCTGGGGGCATGTAAACAAACCTAACTGACAACCATGTGTTCCTATTGGTGTCCTAATATGCAAAGCAATCACGTCTGTCTAAGCATGATTGTTGTACATCCACAGAAAGAAGAAACATGGCTGACGTTGTTTTCACGGTTTTACTGACTCTTAATTGACTGCCGTGTCAACTCCAATCTAAGCTCAACTCCAAATGTTTACGTCCAGGAGGAGGTCGCTGTTTGAATGGTCGCCTTAAAAGACCGGAGAGAATAAAAAAGGCTTTATGCTCGTCAATCTAAAGTGGAAAGCTATCTTGTGATGAGATCATTCTGGGACCAGTGGTGTAGTTGAGGCTATATTATGGAGATGGCTCCGCCTCCTTTTCTGGCTATTTAGCATTATACTTAACTATCAGGATGGTGTGACTCACTGCACTATACCACCTCCCCTACAGCACCATACCCACCGCCTCACACACCACACCATGCCATGCCACTGTTGGGGACCCATCTGTGTTCTTGAATAAATCAGAATACCTGGGTCACGATTTGAATTGTTTGCATTTTCATAAGCCTCCACCGGAGGGATAGTTGGAAAAGTTTCCTTCACTTGAGATATAGCAAAGGTCACATTCATAATAAGTGTAGCGCATTTCGTTGCGGTTGGTGTGTGTGTGTGTGTGTGGGGGGGGGGGGGGGGGGGGGGGGGTTGTGTCAGGGTAAAATTAATTGATTGACTGCTTATTGATTGATTGTCATAATTAAACAGAGTCTACAATGATCAACAATCAATCAATAAGCAGTCAATCAATTAATTTTACCCTGACAGTTGTGTGTTAAATTTTTTTTTTTAATTTAGATTGTATATGATTATTACAAATTGCAAAATAGAATAAGTCAGTCACTACTACATTATCAATGAATCAATAGATGACACCGGATGCACTGGATGGCACAGTCATGCTCATACAATCACACGTCGCCAATCCCCACACACACTTCTCCCCACACCTCACACACACACACACACACACACGCACACACACGCACACACGCACAGAGCTGTGACTGAGTGCTGAGTGTTATCTTCATCATACAGATGGTGCTTTGGGATCAGCTGCCTGTTCTTTGGCTCTGGCCCACAAATATCACAGTGAATCTGGTCACGCACAAACAGCCGATGGGACGCACTCACTCACTCACTCACTCACTCACTCACTCACTCACTCACTCACCTCCCTGATAGAGATCTGCCTTATCTCTGCCAAAATGCCACGTGTGTCTGACGCAAGTGCCTTTGAGCAAGATTCACTCCTTTATGCATGGCCATAAAAATTATGTTTATTTTATGACTCAGCAACGAGCAACTCCATGGCATTTGTAAAAGTGAGAAATATAAACACAAGTGTGGAAAGCGCACGCGCACACACACACACACACACACACACACACACACACACACACACACACACACACACACACGCACGCACACACACACACACACACACACACACACACACACACACACACACACACACCAAATGTGTATTAGCTGAATACCCTCATGGCAACAGTAATTTCTCTAAACTCACATCAAAGAAAAATCACTTATCTCTTTTTGTCCTTGGGCTACTGAGCACTGTAAAATAAACGAGGGAAATAGAACTACAAACGACACCCAAGAGTGAAAGAGGTAATTCAGTCAGAGAGCTAGTCTTTGTTGGTTCCTGTTACAATTGACTTGGAGTAAAATGCGGCATTTCTTAAATTTTAGAGGACTGGCACAACATATCCACAGACAAGACCCATACTGGAACGGTTTACACTGGCATATAGGCCAGTAGTCCATTACATAAACTTGAGTCATTTGGTCACGAATAAAGGCAAAAATGAAATAAATAAATAAAAGAAATCTTAAAAAAACAAAAAAACAAACATGGATTTATCATGGATAAAACGGATCATTGCCGCGCTGGTTGATGATGTGGTGTCCCTCATGCAGCATCACATTCAGTATTATGTGAAAAAGAAACAAAAATACAATGGATGCCAAATAGGCTATAAAGTGGGTAAATAGGCTACTAATTAAGGTAAGGTAAAGAGTGCTACAGGAATTCATAAAGTCGTTTTATTTCCCACTCAATTTAGTCAATCACCATGAGTCTGTTATATTGAACCCACCGGGGGTTCAACGCTTTGTAAATAACGCACTAAATAGCGCACTGCACAAACGCACGGACCCCCAAACTCGCAGAACACATCCTACATCATGCAGCCTATAATTCATTTGGTGCATAAAGTTATGTGTTATGCAGAAAGCAAACTTCCAACTTACCCACTCCAAAACACGGATAAATCCCAGAGGTAATTTGAGCACTTGGAATGTTCCCACAGATGCGAGCTGCATAAAGACAGAGGGAGATAAAGATATTTTTCTATGATCAATTAGCTAACCAAATGCGGCCAATTTAACAGAGAACTGCACGCAGCTCTGAGAACAAACTCCCTTGTGTAACGTTAGCCTACTGACCTGATTAGCGGTGTCCATTTCAACGGCACTTTCTTTCCGACTTGTTTGACTGGATGTAAACAATTTCAAAAGCCAAGACCCGATTGATGTGTCGCGCGTAACGGAGCTGTAGGCTGTAATTCCGACTCCGTACGAAAAAACCCGAGTCCTCTTCGGATTTGTTGGGAAAAATAAATTGCCATGGAGACAGGCGGGGATTGGCTTCCATGAGGAGGAGCGACGCCTTCCTTAATTTGATCATGATTTGTTATTTTCTGGATCCTGGTTGTTTGTCTATCGTGCCTCTGCCTCGGCTCTTATAGGGTAGGCTACTACTAGCCTACATTAGGCTATGTTTTTTTTCTACCCAGTGTTTTATGGTGATAGAAGAAAGCAAAATAAAATAAAACAAAACAAAACAAATTATCTGGTAGCCTATGTGCAGTTGTAGGGTAACAAACAATGGACTTCGGTGATTGTCTTTCGTTTCCAAACCACTTAAAATAGAGTGGCTGCCCAAAATTTGCACCTGTAGGCTAATATCTTTTAGATAGCCTATCTTTATTTAGCCTACTTTATTAGACTGTGTTGATCAACACGTAGGCCTATGGCTTTAATTAGGCCTATTTTTTATACAATACGAGCATTACGAGGGATCAGCTGAGCAGCATTTTGGTAAACCCAGTCAAATGTTTGTTTGTTTGTGTGTGAGTGTTTGTTTGTTTGTGTGTGTGTGTGTGTGTGTGTGTGTGTGTGTGTGTGTGTGTGTGTGTGTTTGTGCACGCGCGAACTACTTCCACAGTAGCCTAACCTATTTTGGAGGTGACTGCACACAAGTAGGCTAGCTAATAATTCTACCATTAGCCTCAAACTATGGCCTCAAAGAATGTGTTCTTGTTTCTGAAGGTAATATACACCCATCGTCGTAAACATATGGGACGGTGATGTAAACGTGGTGATGTAGGCTAAAGGAGATCTGGGAGATCTGGATCACTCTCTCTCACACACACACACACACACACACACACACACACACACACACACACACACACACACACACACACACACACACACACACATCATAGCTACTGGTTTTTGTTGTTTTTCCCTTATTGAAGTGATGATCCTTCATTGTTTGATTGGTGTTCTTATAGCCAGACAAAGAGCTGGAGAAATGTGTCATAATTAGATTGCCGAGGGAGGGGGGAGAGAGAGAGAAAGAGAGAGAGGTTTCAGCACCACGGACAGAGGCATACATTAACTCCAGCAGTTTTTCTATGTCCTGTTTCATTTACAGCCTAGTCTGGAGAGAGAGAGAGAGAGAGAGAGAGAGAGAGAGAGAGAGAGAGAGAGACTGCAGGGGCTTTTCTGAGTCTGCTATACTGATGACAATTACAGCCAAGTGCAAACTGTTCTGACATCGTGGCTAATTTGACATCTCCCCTATCGTTCCTTCCCCCTCGCTCTTTTGTTGTCACTCTCTCTGTCACTCACACACACACACACACACACACACACACACACACACACACACACACACATACACACACACAGACACACAGACACACACACACCCACACACTCACTCCCCGCCTGAAGGGCTCTGTCCATGCGATTAGTGAATCGTTAGATCTGATTGGCTAATATTTTCACCACAGGAAATCAAAAGGATCCGAGCAAGAAGAGCGGAGTCTCTCATGTGTACTTTATCCACTTAGTTAGGATCGGTTTCAGATAACGAGCTGAGACACAACTGGCTTTTCACGGAAGGGGGGGGGGGGGGGGGGGGGGTTGATGTGACTGTTCAGTTTGAGATCATGCAGGAATATGCAGAGTGGACTGTGGCTAGAATGCAGGCAGGATCACAGTCTTCCCACAGTCAAGGGAGCTGGTGGTGCTGTCCATGATCTACACTCAAAGTGACTGCACAAATATCATTCATTCACAATTACAAGTGATTATTAGAATTGAGACTGATTCCAATTATAGCCTACTGTTGTGCATCAACTGTGATTCCAATCCGCATAACGACTTTGCGCCTGTGACTGTTCCATTGTGTGTTGATGTGGCTATTTGGCTGTTTCAAGCAGCTCAAGCCACTGCTCAGCACACCCCTAAGGATGCTGGGAAAAAAGAGTCTGCAAATAGATACAAAGCACCTGAAGGGATCCCAGATGTAGCCAATCATCTCTGTACTCCACATGTTCCCCTCAGTGTGTTACTTGTAACATTTGGAGAAGGGTTTCAAAATGCCTGAATGTGGATACATTTATATGGCAGCAAAACTGACTCGGCTCCTCCCTCTCCTGTTTTCTCTCGAGGTTAGAGGGAGGCAATGTGTATGTGCTGAAACAACATCAACTCCTCGCCTGAGGGGAGCAACACAGAGAATAACCTGGCTGTCACCCGCACACACACACACACGCACGCACACACACGCACGCACACACACACACGCACACACACACACACACACACACACACACACACACACACACACACACACACACACACGCACGCACACACACACACTGACAGGTGTCCAAATGCATCTCAAAGAAGTGTAAATGTACTGCAAGACACAGAGAATAACCTGGCTGTCACCCGCACACGCACACACACACACACACACACGCACACACACGCACACACACACACTGACAGGTGTCCAAATGCATCTCAAAGAAGTGTAAATGTACTGCAAGACACAGAGAGCAACACACCAGGGTACAGTAGCTGAGGCCCTGTGTGTGTGTGTGTGTGTGTGTGTGTGTGTGTGTGTGTGTGTGTGTGTGTGTGTGTGTGTGTGTGTGTGTGTGTGTGTGTGTGTGTGTGTGTGTGTGTGTGTGTGAGAGAGAGAGTTGCCTATGGGAGAGAGCAGAACAGTAGATAATAAGCAGGGAGGAAAAAGAGGGGAAACTATACTGTCTGTGTGCATGTGTGCTAACTGGTATTTGTGCGTGCATTATAATGCAGCTATATACATCATTAGAATAGCCAGATATTCAAATACACAATGAAACGGCACCGATCGCTTGGCTATCTTAAGTTCTGGCCAAGGGACATCAGTTGAAAATTAGCCGTTTGGCTAACACTGGCATGTTTACAGTCATGTTAATTAATGTGCACTGTCCCTCAAATAAATCAATAAATACAAATACAAATACAAATCGTGAGATTGGTGAAGAGCTCACATGAACTGAGGAACACTCGAGTCGTGTGAACAGATCGGTGCTGTAGCACCTGCGTAGTGGCACCCTGAGAGGCCACTTCAACAGATGGAGTTAAGCTGGTGCTACTTGAGCATCGGGGGGCAGAGAAGGAACAGAGAGGAGTGTGTGTGTGTGTGTGTGTGTGTGTGTGTGTGTGTGTGTGTTTTTGTGAGAGAGAGAGTGAGAGAGAGTAGGCAGACAGCAGAGCCACAGTAGGAACAATCGCCATTCTTCTCCTCCGCTTAAGCCTCTTTCATATTTGCGACACACTGAGGACTTATAGCAGAGAGACTAGGTCAGCCACTTATCCATCTCATCCAACAATGCTACTACACGCCACAACTCTCACAGCAATCACTGCTGAGCTGGAGCCAGTGCCACGGCACGTCCACATCTTCTGCTGCTCAATGCAGTTTGAAGGGCTGAAATGAGTACTGTGTTGTGGAAGGGATAGATTGGATAATAATCATCATCATCATCATCATCATCATCATCAATCATAATAATCAGAATAATAATAATAAACAACCACATCAATAATAACAACAACAACAACAACAACAACAAACACATCTGTGGCAGGCAAACTGTAATGGACAGATTTCCAGATCAGTCGTGGGAGCATGAATAGGCAAAAATATCTTTGAGGGATCCTATGTTGGAACACCAATAACGTCTTAACGGGAATCAAGGACTGCACCGTTGCAATTAGCTGTCAGCCTTGGTTTGGTTTCTGGGATTTATCCAAGGCCAGAATATGCCAGCCACTGACAGTGTGCCAAACAGGGCGCACACACTCTCACACACACACACACACACACACACACACACACACACACACACACACACACACACACACACACACACACACACACACACACACACACACACACACACACACGCACACACACACACGCACACACACACACACCCATGCCACCCACCAAACGGGCATTAGCCAATCTAAGCTTGTGTTCTATTTCTGCGGGGCCTGACATCCTACTACTATAATTGGAGAGCCGTCTGTCCATATTTGCAAAGCGCACCATTGCTCAGCCTCCGATCGCTTCCAAAATATGCCAGAGGGAGGTCTAGAATTAATGAATCTGTTGCTAAAAAAATAAAAGAAATTGCCCTATCATGTCCTGCAGGAGCACAAACTGAATGTCAACATGAGGACAGACAAGGCTGAAAAGGAGTTCTCCAGCTGTCTTATTGATTTGGGGGAAGGCAAAATTCTACATGGGAAACGTGAAGTTCAGGTCAGGTCAGGATTCCTCCAGGGTACTTGGTGAAGGATCTGAAGACTCTGGTTTCTGAGACCTTCCTAAAATGGATGTGTGACAAAGACAACCTTCTGAAAGGCACTATATACTGTACACTCCTCTGAACAAGGACATCAAACACACCAACATGTGCTTAGATGAGTTCCCTGGCGAAAAGAACAGCTTCTTTTCAGCTGACAGCTGACAAACTCACCGACGCCTCTGGAGTGCCTGACCATGCCACCAAACTGAATGTAGGAGCTCCACTCATGCTGCTTAGGAACCTACAAGCAGGTCCTGGCGGTACTCTCAAGAACGGCACCTGGATGGTGGTGGTGCAGATGATGGACAAGGTGGTTGAATGTGAGGTTTCTGTAGGGACAAACAAGGTGAAAGGATATTCCTGCCAGGAATTCCTCACCAGGACAGAAATGATTAGCTTCCCTTCACCTTTGTCAGATGGCAGTTCCCAATCAGATTGGGAACACAAAGCAAGGAGACATGATTAGATACTGAAACAAAAGACAAGCATTGGAAATAATAAAGTGAAATGTTTCTGGGTAAAATCATGGCATTAGCCCTGGTCTCATTCTGCAGCAGTTAGACAGTGTACATAATCAGGATTAACTTTAGCATGATGGGGAGAGAGAGAGAGAGAGAGAGAGAGAGAGAGAGAGGGAGACACACAGAGAAGGGGGGGTCATACTGTATAGGAAGAGACAATATAACCTCAAAGTCACTCAGCCTGGTGATATAGTAGCAGCTGTGAATATGTACAGTAATAAATACAGAATAAATATGTAATGCATCTTATATTATAATATAATATAGCCTCCCTTGTAGTGCATGTGTCAAAGTGAAACACAGCACACTGCTAGATATTTTTGCTTTTAATTGTATTTATCTAAGGAAGTTCTGCTCAGTGCTCTTTCGAAGCATCATAAAATTGTGAATAGATGCTTGATACTGTGCCTGTGTTGACTAAGGCACTGCAGAGGACTTTGGCTCAAACACAATCAAAGAGGAAAAGGAACCCGCACACCAGCCAGTTAGAACATCAAGCCTAAGAAAAGACTCTTCAATGTCAAATTGGTTTGAAACTCCTATTGCGTGCCAACAGCTCTACATCATGCAAAAGGCGCAGATGAGGGTGCAGCCAGCCACATTCCCTTTAGGGTAGGGCTGGGCGATATGGACAAAATCAAACTGTGCTTCCACAAAATATTGACACGATGAGATTTTTTTTATAATCATCAGTAATGTGGATATAATGACTCAGTTGGTAAGGGAAAATATTAGAACTGCTAGAACAGTCTGGTAATTTCAGAATATGGCATCACTTTACTTTAATGCAGTCTTTAAAACCAGGAAAGGACAACACTTACGCCATATCAGGATATTACGATATCCAAAATCTAAGATGATATCTAGTCTTATAATATTGATATATTGCCCAGCCCTACTTCACGGTAAAGCACCAGGGTCAGGTATCCTCTCCTACCCAGAATTCCTGACTCTTGTCCATCATTGCAGTCTAAGGGCACCCAAGGAGAATGAACGCCATGACAACACAGCCTTATACTATGCGTTGCTAGGCAACTAATCCGGCGAGCATGGAGTAATGGTCCTGTATGTTGTGTGACAATGATGGCCAATTATCAGCTGCTTATCTGGCTGTGAACGCTTTTCTCTTCAGACAGTTGCAGTTTGCAACTCTCCCATTCAGCAGCAGTGGTGCACAAACAATGTTCACTGGATGTGTTCGCGTTGCAGAGCATATTCATGGTGATGACTATATCATCAGCATAGCCTACTCGATATCCATAAAAAATACATCAAGCCAATGAGCAATGTTCATACCTTGAGGCACTTGGCCAGAGCGGATAGGCATTACAGAATATTATTATGTCAATACTTTGCATTACACTAGGCACATTTTGGTTTCACATAAAAAGTGTGCATGTATGGATGGAGCAAGGGCTGAATTTGAAGATCAACTGTTTTGAGCTATACTGTATTTTCAACAGATCCAAGCTGATTAAGCCCAGTTTGATACTATTCAGTTTCTGAGACAAACTGCCAATTATTTCCCATACATTACATCATACAGTGTAGCATCTGGTTTCTGGCTCCCCCTGTAGTCTATTTGATGAGATACTAATACTTGCCTGGATTTGTTTTCCCTCAGTAAACCACCGCCGGGGACACAGTGGACGCTGTGGATTCATCCAATCCAATTAGTGGGTTGCACTCCCAATGAGCCATGATCTGGAAATTGAGTTGCAAAAAGTACAGAGCCATGTTGTACAGCACCTGGATGAGCCCCCCTGAGACAACCAGAATA
Organism: Poromitra crassiceps; assembly: GCF_964638095.1. Classification (NCBI taxonomy): domain Eukaryota; kingdom Metazoa; phylum Chordata; class Actinopteri; order Beryciformes; family Melamphaidae; genus Poromitra; species Poromitra crassiceps. Next base: position 8,244,475 of record NC_139649.1, read on the forward strand.
TTGTGGCCACTGAATCTCAATTATTGAACGCATGGTTAATCCGCTGGGTTAACTGATTGTGACTGTAACTGCCAACATGGTTAATATAAAGCTGAAATGATGTCGACATTAAATTACATCCAATACATCCTCTAATAATAAGCATGTGACATATCTTGTCTGTGTGTGTGTTCGGCCACAGCTGTATGCCATTTTACATGTGATCACGCTGAATCTTTCAGGAAGTGTAAAGAGCACCCCTGCGGGTGACCTAACGGAGCCGGATTTTTGAATTAGGTAATTAGGGCACACTAAATGGGGCAAAAATGGCAAATTAGTGGCCAAAATTTGTCAATACGGGTTCAGCACCATGGAGAGCTCAATTCGTTAGCTACTAATGGAGTGGAGGAGCACAGGCCTGACTAAATGGCCTGTCACACAGGGATGGGTATTCCGCTAGTTACAGTACATAAATAAGACAATTAATTGATATGTTAATTTAAATTGTAATGACTCATGTTTCAAACATGTGTAGATCATTTACCCATTAAGTACTGCATGGCAGTGTAGTCCTGCCATGCTGCTTAATTATGAGCTGTTAATTGAGAAGCCAAAGGATGGGAAATTAACTCCAAATGATGAGTTTTAAACATCTTGAGAAAGCATGCCCACTTGTGTCATCAATATGCAAAATACAAAATGATGCAAAAAGCCATATACTCCACAAGAAATACCAATGTCATACAAATGAAACAGAATATGCATATTTTATTCTGTTTACATTAATATTGTACATACATATTTGAAAATCCTAGTTCAAAATAGGTTTGCATTTTTTTATATTATAAAGCGCAGTGTGCAATGCAAACTGAAAAATTCCTGAGTGCAATTTACACTTCAATTTGCTGTGAAGGTAACATTTTTCTGGATAATTCATAACTGACTGACTTCCTGGTGATGGTGACCCATGTTTAAGAAGGGCAAATACAGCTAAATCATGGATTTGATTTAGTAGGAAGCACTTACTTTGATATTGACTAGTGTCACATTTGGCCCTCAGTAATACATGATTCATACTGTTGTTTTTGTGTTTATCATAAGAACTACCATATTGGATTTCAGCCAATAATGTACCAGGCAGCAACCCTCACCGTCATATAATTTTCAAAATACTGAGTAAATATCAGTGGAAAAAGTCCCCTGAACAGGCTATATTGTGCTCATCTGAACATAATCCAGCTGTTCACTGTTCCATGTCATTGTCATTCTGCAGAGTTTTCATTGCCAGACCCCACAGAGATACGCTGGAGATGAACTGGCCGTCACTGGACCTGTAGAAGCTGCTATTGGGCCGATTAGATGCTGGAAGGGAGCTACAGTGACTGTCCGTTGGAGGCAGGTAGGGCCTCCCCACCAGACCTCCCCCCATCTCCTCCGCCCCGTTCTCCACATAGGGACCGTACACCACCTCCTCCTGAGCCATGTGCGGTTTGGCCAACTTCATGTGGTCCGGAGCGTTCAGGGCTGGACTCCTCTCCTGGTGGCTGGAAGAGAGGAGGTGATGGGGCACCAGTGAGCGCAGCTCTGGGAGGGAGGTGGGGGTGGATGCGGGGCTCAGGTGCATGCTGGGAGGTGGAGTCTCTACATGTGGTGGCGAGGGGTGAGGAGGGGGAGGCGAGGCCTTCTCCAGCCCGGCGTGGGGCATCATACTGGGGAAAGGCTGCTCACCGCAGGATGCCGGAGGTTCGCCGTGGCCGACGGGTTTGGGGAACGAGGCTGCTCCGTCCGAGCCGCTGGGCTGGTCCGAGCTGTCTGTGAGGGGGCTGTCGTCCGGAGCCCCCTTGCAGGACTTGCTGCTGTGCTTCCTCAGCACGGAAGAGCGGGTGAAACTCTTGCCACAGATACAGAGGTAGGGTCTCTCACCGGTGTGTGAACGCACGTGACGCAGCAGGTCTCCTGACTCGCTGAAGCACTTCCCTACATTGAGTTAAATGACATATTGAGAGTAAAATACTGTGCATGCATTAGATCAAATTAAATAAAATTGGTTGTGTAGCATTTTAGGGATGTAACGATCTGAAATTTCACAGTACGGTATGGTATGGTACGGTACGGTATCACTGTATTAATTTTGTCCCCCCTTTTAATTAAACATAATATGGCCCATCGGGGGGGCGGGAAACAAGTATTTTGCTTTGAAGAAAAACATTCATTTATTGAGCTGAAACTTAAACTAATAGGAGAACGTTTACACAAAGTCCGGTCCTCCATTATGAACTTATTTGTAGTGGGGTGCGGTGCATATTGCACATTGCATATTGCATATTGCACATTGCATATTGCACGGTGTTGCACGGTGTTACAGGGAAAGCTCACTGTGGCTGCTTGATATTTCAGTATACTTTAAAACTGTGGGATATTGTTACATCCCTAGTACTCCCTTAGTATGGTTTGTTTGAGCAGGTGAGAACAATGCCATTCAAAGTTGGGTATGCACCAAATAACTGCTCCAAGACACTGATATGTGGGTTTCAGTGCAAACTGCGGTGTGTGGTTCTTATTGAATGACAGAATAATCTGAATCAACTGAAACAACCCCAAAACACAAGGCTTTATAGGCATAAGGAGGTGGATGTTGACATCGGATAGCCTTATGCTTGGGAAAGGTTAATGAAATAATAGACCAATGGCAAACTGCGGTCCGGAGTCCGGACTGATGTGCATATTCTGCTATATCTTCATGGTGTGAAGTTCAATTCAAGTCAAGTGCCAGACAAGTCCTGCACGTGTCTACGCCTGTGGTGGATTCAGTTAATACTAAAACACAAGGTGGATAACCTATCTAGACAGGAATAGAGACTCCTTACCACAAGTGTCACAGCGGTGTGTTTTTTCCGCAGCGTGGCGGACCTTGTGCTTCAGCAGCTTCCTGCGCGTGTTGAAGGACTTCTCACACTGGTCACAGGTGAACATCTTGTCTGTGGCGTGAGTCTTCTTGTGCTCCTTGAGATTGCTGAATCTGCTAAACTCTGGGCAATCAACATGACAGGAATGGTGAGTTAACACAGCAGGGCCATGAAGTACGCCGCCACTACTTCACGCAGGGATCAATCATTTGTAGACGTTGGATTGTAGATTAAGAAATTTGTATATTAATGATAGATTAATGGCTAACACTTGAGGATTGGGATTAATCGATTAAGATGAGTATGATGAACACGATCGTTTCCGTTTAGAGCCATCACATACCTCGGCCACATATATCGCACAGGTGTGGCCTCCCTCCTGTGTGGACCACAATGTGCCGCGCAGCATCGCCTGCTGCAGCAAAGCTGGAGATCACAGGTGAACATTCCATAACTGACTACTAGAGAAACAATGAAACACTTTTTGCCTTTTTAATACATCTACAAATGTTCAATGTGTAAAAAAGGCAGACACAAACACATCCAATAAACTGACAAACATCCTCAAATGTAAAATAAACAACGAAAGGGGGGAGGGGTACTTTACCGTTTTCCACATAACTCACAGATGTATCGTTTATCTCCAGAATGTCGCCGCAGATGTGTCTGTAAATTCCCAGACTGCAAAAAAAACAAAGCAGTAACACGTGAATACAATCTGATTCTGAACCTATGAGAATAACGGTGACACGTCAGTAATGGCACACCAGGCCTTACCTGTGCAAAGTTTTTCCCGCAAACGTTACAGTGATAGGGCTTCTCTCCTGCAAAACACATTGTACATGATTTGTTTCCGGGAGGGAAATATCACCATGAAAACAACAAAACCCCTGAAAATGTATATCGTTGGTGCTTATGATGCAAGAGAAGGAAATACCAGTATGCAAGCGCTTGTGAAGCTCCAGGTTGCTCGGGTGCTTACAGATCTTTCCACACACCTCGCAGCAGTACTGCTTGTGTCCTGTCGGCGGCGGTGCCTCTGACACGGTCTTCGGGTCTTGTTCCTCTTGGTCCGCGGGTGCGGGACTGGGAAGCTGGGTGTCTGCTGTCGTCTCAGGGGCCTCCTCCCTACCCTCGGTCAGGCTGTCAACAGGAGCTTCTGGTGCCTCGGCCTGGACTAAAGACTCTTCCTGGTGGCTCTCTTTGGGACAACAAAGGACTGGTTCGCTGACGTGTTCAGCGCACATCTCCTCCAAAGCCTTCTGAGACCGTAGGTAGTTGTACTTCTTCAGGTACACCGTCTTCTTCGGCCGCATCAGCGTGTTGAGCAAGTCTTCCGGGTCAACGTTGGGAGTGGTTAAAGTTTCCGAGGGTGATAACGAAGAGCCGGCGTTCTTTTCAGCCGGTGTCGAAGAGCAGGGAGGGTTAGGCTGCGCTGAGTTTCCTGAGCAGACGGGGGTATGGCTGCCTCCCTGGCTGACCCCGAGGTAACACTGCTGATCTACTGCCAACACCAAAGGGCTTGGGCCCTGATTTGAGGACGCATTGTTAGTCTCCACTGCGCTTTGTTTGAAGTACTGCTTGCTGTAGAAGTTACGGAGCTTGTAGCCGTGGACTAGCGGTTTCTCTACTGGTGCCTGGGTGCCGCCGGGTGTCTCGCAGTTTGAGCCACTATGAGAAACAGGCAGCCTTTTGGAGTGGTCCAGGTCACTGCTGAAGCCAGGCCTCTGGGCTTCAGACGGGGGACAGTGGAGGTCCACGTCATGAGGAAGGCTGCTTCCCAGGAGGCAGTCGTGTTCTGAGGTCAGGACACTTGGCAAAGAGAAAGATGGGGTTTCCACTGGAGGAGGACAGGGCTTGAGAAAAGCATTACACAAGCTCTGGACGTTGGGAACCTGCAAACACTGGGCAATGTCCAGGAACGCTTGTACGTTATCTTGGTTGACGTCCAGATGGGAGGTGTACATATAGTCCAATATTTGTCCGATGCCACTGACATCCTGGATAACCAAGTTGAACACATCATTCTTCTGACTGGGGGAATTTTGGAACAAAGACCTGGAAAGATCAATGCTGTTAAAAAAAATCTTCAGAGAGAAAAAAAGCCACATATTCTGTGATGTTGTTCTACAATGACATAATATGGTATACATCTTTAAAGGCACCTGAAATACGAGCTGAATGCAGCCAAGACATTTTTGTGGGCTTTGAAGCAGACACCTTTGACCACCAGCATGCAGTCACAGAGCAGGCCCTGGATCCTCTGCTCCTGCAACTGCTGCAGCAGGTATGAGCTGTGGCTGGACAGTGTGTCCATGGTCGCTCAGCTGCTGATCCACCAAACTCCAGCCATCAAAACAACTATGGGATATATGTAGAATGGAAAAATGCAAATGTTACACATGAATCATCTCAGAGTTCACAAAACTGCCCTCAGGAAGACGCTACAGAGTCCCCGCTGCAACCAAAAACATCTACAAAAAATCCTTCATACCAAATTCATAAACCCCATCCACATAAGAACCATGTCCGTTATCACTGCCTGTATGTGTGTCCCTGTTCCATGTTGTATTATGTTTCCATCCTGTCAATCCCTGTGTTCTGTACTGTGTACCCTGGTGTTTGTTGAAATGTAATGTGTTTGTCTCCCATGTTGAAATGTAATGTATTCCTCTCTGTACACAAGCAAACCTGTGAAGCCGACCGAAGACAAATTTCCCACATTGTGGACAAATAATTTGAATTGAATTGAATCATCAAATGTTATGCATACACATTTCAACAGCCGCACAGACATGCCGTAAAAGCAATGCAGTAGCTGCGTGACTGCACTGTCCACAACCCGCAACCATCCCAGCAATTTACCTTTTATTTGGATTATGGTCACTTTTCCGAATGATCTGTGTTGTTGAACCTCTAACGTTACCTCACTTCCTGTTCCTGGTACGCAGCCTAAACACGGAGCAAAATGTGGAAGACAGATTTAAATTGTGATCTAATCAAACATGAATTGGTAACACACCGAACTGGATTTACTGAAAATATCCATAATAATACTTAGTATAAAACAAAATAAAAAGTCGATTGTAAAAGACGAATCTACCGTGGTCGGAACTAATCTTTAGTTGTGTTTGCACACGGAAGATAAATAATACACAGCTACAGCAAGTCCTAGCGTGGTCACGTGTGTTTTGAAAACTTTTGCACGGGCACGGATGGAGTAGAGCAGGTTCGGTTTCGTATGTCGTTTCGGAGCAAAGCAAGTCTAACATCGTGACCCACCACTTTATTTAACGCTACTGCTACTGCTAACGTTACGTTACCAGTCCATTGCTGCTTCCAGCTACCGTTTGCCAGTTGCTGGCTTTAGCTAACGTTGGCTAGCTGGCTAGCTTTAGCCATCCACGCTGTGATCTCCGTGAACTGAGGAGCAACAATCTCCCACAATTGTACTTCCGGTTTAGTGATTTAGCTGTGCCTGGTCTCGAAGTCGTATGTGGAATATCTCCACTTGCGTGTGCCCCAACGTCAAATTGTTTTAAAGTTAGCATTATTGTCTAGCCAAAGGTATCAGAATGGTGTTCTTTACCTGCAACGCATGCGGTGAATCCCTGAAGAAAGCTCAAGTCGATAAGCATGTGAACATGTGCCGGGGGTGCCAGGTGCTGTCCTGCATAGACTGCGGAAAAGACTTCTGGTAATGAGTGTGTGACTGTGTTCTCTCTTTAGTTGACCTAACGTGAACTTTTTAACCCTAATATAACTGCAAACTTTGCTAAACTGTAACTGTGTTTTTGCATTTATTTCTTTGTGACACAGGGGCAATGACTACAAGGATCACATCAAATGCATCAGTGAGGATCAAAAGTATGGAGGCAAAGGCTATGAGGCCAAGTCAAAGAAAGGGGATGTGAAACAACAGCAATGGATTGAGGTGTGAGAGAGAGAGAGAGAGAGAGAGAGAGAGAGAGAGAGAGAGAGAGAGAGAGAGAGAGAGAGAGAGAGAGAGAGAGAGAGAGAGAGAGAGAGAGAGAGAGAGAGAGAGAGAGAGAGAGAGAGAGTTCTCTCTCACTCAATCTTTCTAAATCAAAATTGCATGGTGATGCGAAAAGTTAACACAAAACTCACTGTTATTGTAAATGGGTTTTGGCCCAATAAAGTTCACCCTAAATGACAATAAATTATGCCCACACAGTTTTTCCTCATTGCATGATATTGTCCTGTATGTCTTAGGAATGTGAATTTTACTAATCTGGTATCCTCTCCTCTAAGAGAATCAACGAAGCCTTGAACAAACCAGGTATCAGTGCAAAGCTGAAGGATGTGCTCAATCAAGTCACTTCGTATGATAATGTCCCAAGAAAGAAGGCTAAGTTTCAGGTTGGTATTCCCTTTAAACCAGTCCCATAAATTTGATACGTTTCTGATCAGACTACCTGATGAATGATTGTGTTTGTTGGGCGTAGGGCTGGGCGATAAATCCATAGAAATATCGACGATAGACAATTCATCAATACAATAAGAAAATAGTTCAATATATATCGATATGCCCCTTGATAATGGAGCGAATTACGAGAGACACTCAAACAGTCAATCAAACAAGCAAATCCTAAAGTTCCCAAACGAGCAACACTCAACTTGTGTGTTTGTAATTGTTGTGTTAACATTAAAATGATTACCTGTGTGCCTTGATAAATAAGACGGTTCAAAATAAAGTGGTTAAATGTAACCTTTTTCTCATGGTTTTTATTAAAAATAGATAAGTAAAAATGATCAATAATTATCGATATCGACTGATATGAAAGATTTTATATCAATATTTTTTTTTGTTGTATTGCCCAGCCCTAGTTGGGTGTTTTCTTTTTGAAGGCGGGTGTAACAGGCTTGCAATTTAATATGTTTTTATCCTCACTTCTCCTATGTCTCCTCCAGAACTGGATGAAGAACAGTCTCAAAATTTTCAACTCCAGTCTACATGACCAAGTGTGGGACATCTTCTCCGCTGCCACCAACAATGTAAATTAGTCCATCTGTTTAAGTGTCTGTTTGTCCCTCTACCTCAGAACTGGAGTTCCATCAATGGCCGAAGCAGAATCTTTGAAATGAAACTGACAGTGACTGCAAAATTAATCCAAAACATGCAGCAAATACTTGATTTCTCATCTCAGTAGAGATATATATCAATTGAACAATTGAGACAATACAGTGGGCCTTCCCCTGTATCTAAATGATAATGTTGGTTAGGGTTGGGCGGTAATAAGGTAATACCTTATACCTGGGTATTTGAAAATAGAAAAGGTATCCATTTCATTACTGTCATAAAAAATCTGCTGTGCATTGTGCCCAATATTTGATAAACACCATAGTGTTTGTCCAGCACCACTGTCTGTGTGGTTGAAGATGCTATAAAAGTGATGTCACGACAACTTTGTATAAACGTGCAATTTGTCAAATAAATAACCTGTCAAAAAAGACTACTATTTAGAAGAGAGCGAAGCAACCATAATCGCACGTCATGTGACAGCTTCTCCTGAGCCACTGTGCACATTTTTTACGTGGTTTTTAATCAGACGGTAATACCGTATATTGGGGTAAAATTTGGGGAAGGCTTAATTAAAGGGATAAAAATGTTGATACCACCTACTGCTAATGTTGGTTTAATATTACCCACCAAGGGTAGCAGAAGTCAGTCCAAATTCACAACCTTTATTAACAAAAGTTGCCATGCTGCACAATATTGGTGGCCCTAGTCTAGACTTGGTTATGATGGAATAGTAATGCATACACAAGCAGAATACTCTTAAGTATTGGATGATGAATGGACATTAATAGGGATACCTCTGACATGTATTGCAGACAGCCACAAAGTGAGCACATTTTGTACCACTTACCACTGATATGTAAACCAACTGAAATTATGAATAGCATGCATGTTTGTAAGTTGAGGTGTACATGATGAGATGAGGGAAGAACCTGACAATATGCTCTTATTCTAAGTGGGTGCAGCAGTCATTTGTCTTCTAATCTGTCTGACTTTCATTATCTGCTTATAATCTTGACAGGGTGCAGCAGAGGCCTCCAAGCAGACTGAAGAGAGGGTAGCTGAAGTTACCATGGCGGCTAAAGGAAGTCAAGAGCAGAATGGCTCAGAGGAACCAGCCGCTAAGAAGAAGCTGAACAAGAAGGAGCGTAAAGAAGCCCGTCAGAAGAAGAGTGGGAAAGTTCCAAAAGTGGCTGCAAAGAGTGCCACAGAGGAGCCGGAGGACGAGCAGACCTGCACCAAGACGAGAAAGGACAAAAAGAGAAAGAGGCGCTGTGATGAGAATGGAAACGGAGAGCAGAATGGGCACAGCGCTGGAGACCTGACCTCCACAAAGAAAAGGAAGAAAAGCAAGGAATGTTCTGAAGGTCTGCCTATGCTTTATTCTTCATTGCTATTCAGTTTCCACTAGTTCACAATCTGCTAACTGAGGGTTTTATTGATTTGTTTTAATTGTTAAATTATTCACGAACAGTTAGCAGGGATGCAAACTAGTCACCTTTTAGGTGACAGTCGCCTTTTTGATCCCAAAATAGGGCACTTAATTTAATGATTTTGAGTGGTCTTGTGTCTGCCTTGGTATCTGTCACCTTTTTCCACTCTGGTGAGTTTGCATCCCTGAGTTAGAAGTCTACTGCAATTTTCTTGAGGTATGACTTGATCTAACAGCTGAGGAAAGCCCTGTGCACAGCAGTGCCACTCTCCTGGGTGCAGGCTGGTACAGGGTGAATCACAAGAATATGTATGACTTGGATCTCTTCACATTCTGATTCGTTGTCTACTGCACGTGCCAAACAAACCCTTTACTTTGTTATAATCTTTTCAAATGTTCTGGATTCTCCAATATTGATATTCATTAGCTTTGCAATGTTGTAATTCCCGGCTCATTTCAATGAATGAGTCCATGGGAAAATCAATTTGGTTTCCCCATAAGAATAGATCAATGGGACTTATATTAATGCATTTTTCTCTACCGCGCTCATTTTTGTTTAATACGGGTTTAACTATATTACATTTCTTAGATGATGTATATACCCATTTGATCCTCTTTCTTGCAGAGGACCAAATGGACGCCGCTGAGGAGTCCGTGACAGAGGAGACTGAGGAACCAGCAGCCCCCAAAGGTATGCATGCTTTTCTCAATGGGCACACGGCTGGTTGGCATCTTTTTAGATAAGGGATGGCATTGAAAGTCAAGCCACCAGGGGTCAGTGTTGTCTCCCTTGCCGACAGTGGGATGCTGATGAGTAATGACCCCTCAGTTCATGTATTCCATGCTTGGAGCTAATTTATGATTTTGTCTCTTATGACTCGCAGGCAAATTCAACTGGAAGGGAACGATCAAGGCCGTCCTGAGACAATCGCCCGAGCAGGAACTTTCAGTGAAGAAACTCAGGAAGAAGGTGAGGCATTCTGGTTCATCTACTCACTTTGCACCATTAGTGCATCTTACTTAACTTAGATGTCACATTTTGCTCAGTCAGTGTTTACCCGAGTCTTCAGGTGTGTGTTTTTATACAACACTCCATTTCACCTCCAAACCTAGCCTACCGTTCTAATAATAATATTGTGTATGCTAAACATTTAAATATTGGACTGGGCTCTGGTGAAACCATGTCAAGAGATTTTTTTCTCTTTCACAGGTTTTGGCAGCTTACTACTCATTCAGTGGTGCTGGTAATTTTAAATCGGAGGAGGCGTTGCTTGCACTTTTCAACAAGAAGATCAATGGCAATCCCAAGTTTAAGGTTTTGAAAGAAAAGGTTCGACTTGTGAAATAGGCGTTTCTTTCGTGCCACTATGTTGAAATTCACGTTGCACATAGACTTAAATTTTCGAAAGCCAATGTCTGTCGTCTTTATTGGATGTTTTTGTACAGATTACATAATCTCGAAGATTAAATCATCTTATTCTGACCCGTATCCTGTATATTATTTTAAGAGATTATATATATACATTATATAATAGAAAAATGGCTGTGAAAACAAGTCTATTTGTGCATGAAGGCCTCTTTGCTGGCTGCTTCCAAGTGTCAAGTATTGGCGATCATCTGAAGATATTGAATACTATGCATTCACTGTGAATCTCTGTCAATAATGTTTGTGGTCTTGGAATGATTGGGCAGATATACTTTGCGATATTGCATAAGACTCTCACAGGTGCAGGGATTTCATTCGATGCAGAAGTGTCCCATCAGGTGAACAGAGATGTTATTATGGGAAGAGTGCTGCATAGTATAAAATCCCTCGGAAGCGGTGAGCGACCCATTCATTGTATTTTCAGTTGTGTTTTCCTCGTTGCAGTGGGCCCAGAGTCAGCAAGACAAAGAGTTTGCCCAAATTACCCTCAAATGTGTCACTTTTATATGTATAATATGCCAATTGTGGTCAGATTTGCAGCTCCGTTTCACATTCCAAGCCCCATGGTAAGGCTGGGAAACGGCACCTTATCTGTGGGATTGGATGTTGGAATGGGGGAAGGGAAGGGGGGAGAGGTGCACCCGAGGTGAATTTGACTCTCACACGGGACCGGGCTAATGCACATTCCTCGGCACCCCGAACGGGGTTCACTTGGCCAGGGACACAGAAGCTCCATAGAAGCAGGACGCTTGGTGTCAGCCTCAGGTGAAGTTTTAATGCTGTCTGATTTTCCACCGCCAGAATGAGCAGCCTCTTTACCCTGTACACACACACACACACACACACACACACACACACACACACACACACACACACGGCTACAGGAGGAAATCTGCCCAGCTTTATGAAGCTCTGCTAATCCCAGCAGGTTTTAACACTGATACTCATTCATCACACTGCTTACCTGTAATAGTATAGTGCATACTTTGGGTATTAGTGAAGCTGTTACTCAAGTTTGCTAGTATTAAAATTGTGTTTTCTGGCCCACAGTGGGACTTGAGATGACTTTTATTTGTTTCAGGCCAGACCTCACTGTAAAGTCTGTCTTTTTTTCAAAACAAATCTGGATTGCCAGATCAACATTGTATCTCTGGCATTAGATATAGGAGGAGGAAGTGTATGCCCAGTTGCCCACTATATCTGCACTGTATAGTAATTCTATCTTTATCCTTTCCCCCCCCGCTGCAGACATGGCTACCTGGTTGTTGTTCTTTTCAAGCTGCACTATAGGTAAATAGCTGACTTGATTATTGTGGTCTTTTGTAGTTTTGTTGATTATATGGGGGAGACATGGCTAGGCATTTCCCATCTGACTCTTCTGACTACTCCCTAACACACTTGTAATAATAGTATGTATATATATATATATATATATATATAGCATATGCAATGAATAGCAGCATCGCACGTCTGAAGTAACATTCATCTGTTGCATCTGCAGAAAACAAATGCACATGGATGCAAAATAGCTGCAACACCTATGTTGCTGTAACTTCTTGTGTGTAAAATACAGAAGACACAAGTGGACAGTAGGTTTACACTCTTTACTCAAGGCATACAAACCTGGCTGGGTGCTAAGGACCAGAGAAAATATACAAAAGGCATGGAAATAAGAAATAACACACTGGAGAGAACTGTAAGGGGGATTCTAATTGGAACAATACAAATGGGCATGTCTCCGTGATGGTCCACAGTGGGAAGACAAGCCAGTTTCATAGATCACTAGATACATATTGGGCTTTGACTGATATGGATTTTTGATAACTGATAGTTGGTGCTGAGTATTTTAGAGTATTTTAGCATTTTCATGCCCCAAATTTTTAAAATAAATGCAAGGGATTCAATATTTGCATGGTGGAAAAACCTCTAGACCAGTGGTTCTCAACCTGGGGATCGGGACCTAAAGCTTGATAAACTATAAATTGTATAAAAAAAGATTTCAGTCAGTGTGTGATGTGTGAATGCGGGCGCACTGGGAAGTCGTTGGTTAGGTTGGGCAGTGGCAGGAAGGGGGGCACCGGGGGGCACGAACCCCAGCCTAAAGGTTTTTGGGGGTCACGGCTCAAAAAGGTTGAGAACCACTGCTCTATAGACCATGGGGCACTAAAAAGTAAATTAATCCTCACCTCCATATAGGCAACATTGACTGGTCATTTTAATTGAAAGGATAACATCAGTTCAATATAATGGTAAACATTTTAATTTAGCTATGTGTAACAGCTGAAGAGAACTTCCCTCTGCAAACAATGATTTTCACCATGTCTGTTAGGTGCCGCGTCTATGTGCCGACAGGCCGCAGTGCCGACAGGTCGCAATGCCGATAGCCCACAAGCAGAACCAGCTGAGCGAGGCGGCGTGCAGCGTGTCGGTGGAGCTAACCTCTCCCAGCCCCCACGCCAAACCTAACCTCCCCCCATGCCTAAACCTAACCTCCCCCAGACCCTAACCCAAAACCTAACCTCTCCCAGCCCCCACGCCAAACCTAACCTCCCCCATGCCATGCCTAAACCTAACCTCCCCCAGACCCTAACCCAAAACCTAACCTCTCCCACCCCCACGCCTAAACCTAAGGTCGGCATTGCGGGTGGTCGGCATAGCGGGTGGACCCCGTCTGTTAATGTCTCAGAGCAGGTACTGTATGTTCAGTAAGTTAGAGCTTGATTTGGACCTGTAGTTTCACTGCTTTCTTACCAGAAGAAGAGGAGATTTCAGGGTATTTATTGAGAGTATGGGATTCTACCTCCAAGTGGCAGGTAATTAAAAGATGACCTCCCTAATTACTGATTGACATAACGAAACAATGGTGAAAGGATGCTGTAAGATCCTTAATGCAATTGGGAGAGAACTGGACTTTTATCTTTTTGTTTACACAGCCCGTCTTATGAAGATCTGCTATTAGTTGGAAGATGGAAGTGAAACTGTTCTTTGTAATACTCTTATCAGTTTATCATTGATGTACTTGTGTCACGGCTTAAAACCTAATTAGTAAGAGAAAAGTGCAGACTACTCACTGCTGTTGACAGCAGAGCAATTTCAACTAATCGCATGGTATAAATCCATTTTCTGCTCTACACCTTCCCTGTTTTTTGTCTCATTAATAGTTTCCAATTTGGCAGAGAAACAGGACTAAAGTTTCTGTAATGCCCAGTCCTTGCCAACAGTGTGTAAATGTATACAATGAAGATAAGCTTCTATCCTTCTATTACATTGCATTCTGCATAGTTTATGAGAGATGTGCATGTTTCCCTGCTTGGGGAGATTTCCAGTACCAGTAATGTGCCCTGTCAGACATGGAAAACTCCTCAGTAACCTTGCAATTTGATACTGTGGCCTCCTTTTTCTCCAGTTGATCCAGTCCATGTGATGCTGTGGTTACAAGATGGCCTGTATGTAGGCTACACATGCATCCAAAACACATTTTCATTTTGCTAATAGCCTCAAGACGACTGATTCAAAGCAATGCATTATGCAATGCACTGGGCATGGTTTTATGAGTCACCTTTACAATGTAAGTGAAAATCACGCTGATGTTGTTGCAAAACCTGCTTTTTGGGCTTAACTAGGTCTACGGCATTAGTCACCATTTTAATTTGCTTTGGACCAGTGATTTGATTCAGTAAGCCTATATGCTCTTATAATGTTACAATGTTATAGGCCAGTGGTTCTCAAACTTTTTCACGCCAAGGACCCCTAAACTGACACAAATTGGAGTTACCATGGACACACACAATAAGATTTTGTCCCAGGGTCCCCCATCTGATAAGATTTTTGAAAGTGTATGAAACCCATGGCCAAAATAGTCATACATTCTGTCGCTGTGTTACTTATGTTGGAATTATAGTGAAAATATAATTTATCTCTTTTTTTTTTTTTACTGGGGACCCCCTGTAAACCCCCTCAAGGACCCCTGGGGATCCCCAGACCCACACTCTACCACTAACATAGGTGTAGGGCGCACCAATGACCAGGTCTAACGCTCATTTACGGTCTATATAATATGATTATAAACTGATCACGATTATAAACTGAACACGTTACTACACAAACCGACTTCAGAGCACGCCAGACATTCGAAAACTACAACAGTCGATTGAAATATGCGTCATAAGTTGGAGACTCGCTTTACAGTCAGGAAGTGTTTTGTTTTAGCAGCCGTGCAAGACTGCTGTAAGGAAGGATCGCGTCAACGAAATGCTTAACGACAATGAGCTTGCAACTTTGAGAAATAGATTTAAGAGTAATGCTGAATTTCTTATGCAAGGAGCGTCATCGGGCGACCACGATGAAAAGAGTAAGCGTTTAAAAACCTAACGTTACAGTGTTAGCAAGGTAACTCAACATTGCTTTGACATGGCGCAAGCGTTTTGTGCTGGCACTTTCGTCTCGGTTTAGTTAGGTACTAGGCTAAATCCAGTTTTTACACTTTCATGCTAGGAAAAGAAGTGTGTTTTGCATGTGTGAAGTGACCTGTCTGGATTCCACTTGCGGGGTAGCCGCCCGTTTAGCAACTTGGCATTCTCATTTCACACAAAAAACGAGATAGCCGATGTCCAGAACTATCCAGATGACGACTTGACACTGCAGAAACGTGTTGATATGTGAATGCTAGGTTTCAGACTGAGGGGCTCAGTGGCAGCTTGTACAGTAGACAATTGTCTAATCGTGAGGCCCTTACTGGCAGGGATCCAGCAATTCTGGATTGTTTTGACTGTGTGCAAACGCTGTGTCAGCACTGCAAGCAACATGATACAGGCGAACTATACTCCACTAGCCCATCCAAAAAGAGTCATCTCTGCCAGTGTCAATTGATACGCACAATAACTGCAGCAGACCCAACATTTGCTGAATGGTCATCCCTTTTTTATTGATGGCCATGTTGCAGGGATTTAAATTAACAGATTTCCATATTCCAATTAGAGGATTCCTTAAGTGGCCTTTCTGGCAAATGCAGGCCAAGGCTATAGTATATCAAGAGCTATGGACTGGACGCCACATTTTGATTAAAGACGTGTGTGCAGGGCGTGGAGTTCATCATGAACTTTACCTAGGAGGACAGACCCGCTTGCTGAAGCACTTCACCAGCCAACAACTGGCTTTGATATGTTTAATCAACCACTAAATTATAGACATTAATAGCTCTCACAGCAGTAAGCTTATCTCAAAGAAACCTATCTGTTTCATCCCAAAAGCTCCTTAAACCTGAAAAGTGGGGATTGAGCACATTCTGTTAAGGCAAGATCATTCTCATACGTTACCTGGTATTGAATTTTCTTTGTGTTCGTGCAGTGTGGTACAATTGAATTAAATGGTACCACTCCTTTGCTAGATAGGCAAAAATCGAAGCAACTGGAAATCATCAGAGTAGGAAACATTTGTGTCCGTTGACCACAGTGGCTGGCTGGTAAATCCTGAAAGTCATATTCACTGTGTGGAAGATTTCAAAAATGAAGTTTTCACCTTCAAATCAAGCTCTTCACAGATATATGTGAATATGCCTGTGATTTAGACGGTTATGATTTAATGTTATGTTATCATGGAATGTTAGAGCCATACTGTAGTAGAGTGACAGACCCATTCTTAGCATCCAAACGTATTTTGCTTTTCCTTGATCTTTCAGGCCAAGAGGAGAAGGACGCGAAGCCTCTCCCTCGCATTAACAAACACTCCGTCTTCTGGATTGTGGCGTCTGTAGCTGTGACATACTACGTGGACTTCCTGCATGTCATCATGGAGAACGATGACATCAAAAGGTGTTCTTCCTTGAATTGTCATGAAACCTTCATCATGGGGGGGGGGGGACAATTTACTTCTTTCTGTTTCTGTGGCATCGCTGACGATAAACAGTTGCTGCATGGTCTCACCAGTGAAAGCAACACGTTTCATGCAAATTCACATAAATAAACCCATAGATTTAAACTAAATAGTTGCACTGTATACACAATTTAACATCCCATTTTGCTGTTGTCGTCCCTCCCATGTCTTTTTCCAGCTGGTGGTTCAATGTGGGTTCGGTCCTCCTTGTAATCTGCCTGTCTCTGGCCATGTTTTGCATTGTGTACCTGGAGTGGTTCAAAGGCATCCAGCACTACGACCAAGAATACCCTGCCATCCCTCCCGTCACCACAGCGGCCTTCATCGCAGCATCTTGCAGGTAAACCAAAGCATTTGACCTTTAACTAGGGTTGGGTACCGAAACAAGGTACCAATATGTACCGGTACTTTTACAACCAATACTACCGGTACCGAATTGCAAACCAGATTTAGGTGCCTCATTTAGATGCCATGCCCCGAGCTGCTGAGTGAAAGATCCGCCCTCCGGTGCTCCGAAACGGGCGCTGCACGCACCTTCACTAACATTCTAGGGCATAACACATACAATTATTGTTTGAAATCCTCTCAACAGCCTCTTTAAATAAAAAATAGGTTTAAATATGCTTTAACCTTTTTTTAAAGTACTGTTTCAGGCACCGTTTATGCACCGGTACTGTTTTAGAAGTATCGTTTTAGCACCGTATCGAAAAATATTAAACGATACCCATCCCTACCTTTAACATGCCGTCATACTTCCCAGTTCCTAATGGTAGAGATACATTGCAGGACAGTTTCTTTTCAGTTTTCAAAGAAAGCACAAGAGCAGGGTAATGCGGTTAGGTTTTGAAAGGTCCACTAAAGTCACCAGGCATATCTGTTCTTCTTGCAGTGTATGCTTGATTCAAGCCATTTGCCTTACTCGAATAGTCCTTGTGTTCACAACAAACTTGCCAAATGCTTCATTTCATTTATCTGAGGCATAGAAAGAAAAGACACTTATCTGTCTCTAGACAGTGTTGGCCAGTATGGAATGTCTCCTGAACTGACATCTCTAACCGAACAATTCAGATCTAGTATTGCAATACTGCACATCTCAAATCCGCCATTAATTTCTCCTTATATCAAAGAAGATCAGAAAAGACTGATGAGGTAAGAGACATTTTCAAATGGATTTTTGTTGTTCATCTATTGCATTACAAGATCTGAGTTTTTCACCACAGTCTATTTCATTATTTTATCGCTGTGATATTGTCTGTGGTGGATTAGGGGCAGAATGAGCAATAACTTTCATCACTTAATCATATGGGACTTCAAGTTGCCCTATTATTGTTATCTAGGTCACTAATATGTTGTTTCTGGCTGGCTGATGCTGCCTATTTCAGCTCTGGCATCTTAGATATCAACGTTTGTCCATTCATAGCCCATTTACCTTTTGTTTGAGCCGTGATGTTCAAATAATACAAATTTTTTCATCTTAAAATTTTATTTTTGGGCCCCAAATATTTCCACTGTCATTGACAATATAACCTTTCTGTATTTGTGCAAGTGATTTTATTGACACACATCCTGATGGACTGTTTGTCCTTCCTTTACAGTTTTAACATAGCACTGTGGCCGGTGTGGTCCTTCTTCACTCCATTCATCCTCTTCACCCAGTTCATGGGCGTGGTCATGCTCATCTCTCTGCTTGGCTGAAGTCGACAGGTGAGGCCCGAGTTCTGACGGAACGCAGTTCGACTGTGTTGTGATATATGTTTGAATTTTCAATCGAATATTATGGTACCCTTTTTCTTATTGCAAGGTTATTTATTGAATTAATAAATAACTTTGCATTTCATGTCTTTTTTCTTATGTCATATAAGCATGCATTACATATTTTGCACTTTATTTATAAACACTGATGCTTTATACGTTACAATGACGAGTCACAAATGTACCTATCTGCTTTTGTTTTGCAGCTCCATTGGCTGGCCCTGTTGACCGCTATGTGATTGACTTTTGTCTTAATCAATTAATAATAGTTGTTTTTAGGAGAAGTATTCCACTGTTTATATTTGTATTCATAAAAACGACCGAAATTCTTAATTTATTTGTATTTGTTTTCAGAGGCAATTTTATTTGTTACATAGAAAGCTTTTGTGCTGCAGAATGTAAAGGCTTCTGATCATGATCTGTAAAATGTGTTAACTTTTTATTAAAAAAATAAACTTTCATGGAGCGCCCAAGTGGCTCACCTGGCAGAGTGCGTACGTACCACAAAGGGTTAGTCCCTCCGTGGCTGGCCCGGGTTTCAATCCGACCCTTGGCCGTTGCCACATTCCCTCTCTCTCTCTCCTTTTCCTGTCAACCTATATCCAATAAGGCCAAAATGCCCCCCCTCCTCCTAAAAATGTGTAATAATAAACTTCTTGTCCTTGACCAATGAATCCAAAACTGACTAAATGTCAGTGAAGAAGATGCACCAGTGATTGCAGCTGAAGTGTCACTAAATACAGGGTGTGGGCAGAACTTGATACAACTCGGCTTCTCTGTGGACAGGATGACACATGGGCTTTGATCAGTATTCTCTCGTATTGTATAATATTATATAACCAATATCACCCTGTCATCGAGAGCAAAAACAAACACATCCTCTGCTCTCTCAGAAAAGTCTCGGCTACTTCCTCTGCTTTTCCCTTTGGCTTATGGAACGGTCTGCTGTAAATAAAAACAATGTATCCAAGCACTTGCAAGCCTATCTGACATTCACGTGTACGAGCCCTGAGCGGAACCTGGATCGGTCCAGAAAACGCGGCCACACCAGCTGCGCTTTCAGCTGACTCTACTTTCTCCCACACAACGTGTTCCATTGGGTGTTGGAGAAGATGGCACTGGTGCCCGTATTTTCCAAAAACTGGAAATTAACTACGCTTTCTCGTCTAAGCAATAATTCATCCTTTGAATACCGTGCAATCATGGTTACTGCTCCTCTCAAACTATTTGTGGTTGTCATATATCTCCCACCAGGGCTACTGGGGCACTTTGTAGTTGTACTGGCTCTTCCTGAAGATGGCACCCCACTGCGTGTCATGTGGGGGGATATGAATATCCATCTTGACAAAGCCCAAGCGGCTGACTTCCTTTCACTCCTGTCCTCACTGGACCACAAGGAAAGTGGGCAATACACTCGAGCTGGTTGTGATTTGAGACGGCTCCATGGCACAATCTGACTGTCACCTTCTTACATCTTTCAGACCACTTTTTTTATTCAGTTCATGATTTCCTTCATTCATCCATTTGTGTGACTCAAGACCATGATCTCATGTGACTCAAGACCATGATCTCATGGGACTGAAGACCATGATCTCATGGAGCACAAACAACTTAATAACAAAATGATAGCACACGGCATGGCTAAAGTACAACGAATGTTAC
Source organism: Poromitra crassiceps (assembly GCF_964638095.1). Classification (NCBI taxonomy): domain Eukaryota; kingdom Metazoa; phylum Chordata; class Actinopteri; order Beryciformes; family Melamphaidae; genus Poromitra; species Poromitra crassiceps. The sequence continues at coordinate 8,264,544 of NC_139649.1, forward strand.
TTGAACAAAGGAAGGGCATTCTTCAAAAACGCACAGAATTTACAAATACATTTTGGCTTATCTGATTATAATAACACCATTTATTTAAACATAGATGTTTGGTTTAAATAATCCTTTGGCAAATACCTTTCTCTAATAATTCATTATGCTTACATTCAAACAGAATATGATAGTCGTCTGAGCGGTTGCCATTACCGGAACGTCCTCACGTTCCCGCCACAAACGGTCTCCTTCAGATGAAACCTCCGGTCGCTCACGCCAGCTCGGCTCTCCAACGAGGGTCTCGGCTACCAGGGGGGGCATGGTAATATAATGGATACTGAATTCTCCTCACTCCATGTCGACGAGGCCACAGACACACTCTGCTCCTCGCTAGCCGCCTCTAAACAATATCTGCCCACTCTCATCCAAACCCCCTGCCCCCCCCCCAGTCCACGGCTCACCGGTGTCATCGGTGACCAGCGGGCGGGGCTCAAGAGCTGCTGAGAGGAAATGGCGCAAATCCAGAGATCCCACTGACCTCGGTGACTATCAGTCTCCTATCTGTATTCTCCTCCCATCTAAAAAGTGCCAAGACCACTTACTATCAGGAGAAAATCAGCATGCGCCAAAGACACTCTGAAATTAGTTTCCGCTTTTAACTCTCTCCTCAACCCTCCACCACCTCCACTTTCAACTTTGCTCACTGCCGACCTGTTCGCACCCTTCTTTACTGATAAGGTTTCTGCTTCAGTAATCGGTTCTCTGTGCCTGACCAAATCAGTATGCTGCACCCAGGCCCTCACTCCTCCCATTTCCCCATCTTACGGAGGAAGTCTCTAAACCACTGCTTGACTCTTGTCCCTTTACCTGTCTGTTGGACCCCATAACCTCCAACCTCCTGCAGGCCATTTCACCCACGCACATCCCTGCAGTCACACTCATCGACTCCTCACAACAGGTGTGTTCCCCACTGTTTTTAAGCAAGCCCAGGTTAACCTGCTGCTGAAGAAAGCTGCACTCAACCCACTTCAGATTGAAAAATACAAGCCCGTTTCACTCCTCGCCTTGCTTTTTCTGAGACGCTTGAGTGCACCGTCTTTAATCAAGTCTCTGAATTCATTTCTGAGATCAACCTGTATGATCCTCCTAACCAGTCTGGCTTCCAAATGCTGAGCTGACGGGCACTCCTCTGTTCTAATGTTGCTTGACCTAATGGCTGCCTTTGACACGGCTAACCTCCAAACCCTCCTCTCCACAATCACTGAGCTTGGCTCCTCAGGATCTGCTCTCTCCACTGGTTTGGGTCCTTCCTCTCAGGGAGCGTTTTGGAGAGGGGAAGTGTCTAAAACCCACTCTAACCCTAACCACAGCGCTTGGACCCCTTCTCTTCTCAATATACATTAGACCACCTCATTTGGTGCAGTGCAGTCATCCACTCACATGGCTTCTCATATCATTCATATGCGGATGATATACCAGCTCCTCCTATCGTTCCTGCCAGATCAGATGACCCCACGGTCTCGGGACGGATATCGGCATGCCTCGCCGATATCTCAGCATGGATGAAGGAACGCCACCACCTTGATCTGTCAAAGACTGAGCTCCTCCTCATCAATCCCTCTACAACAACAACTCCAAATCAGCTCAGCTCATTCCCACAAAATGTGCCAGAAACTTCGGTGTCATGATTGATGACCAACTAACCTTTAAGGAACATATAGCTTCTGTTGCTCGGTCATGCTGGTTTGCCCTGTACAACATCAGGAGGATCAGACCCATACCTGTCTCAACGACAACATGCAGCACAACTTCTAGTACAGGCGCTTGTAATATTACGCCTTGACTACTGCAAGTCCTTACTGGCAGTGACATGTACGCTCAAACGTCTGCAGATGATCCAGAACGCGGCGGCACGTCTGGTCTTCAACCAGTCCAGAAGAGCACGTCGCTCCGCTGTTCACATCCCTCCACTGGCTCCCAGTTACTGCTCGCATCAAGTTTAAGTCCTTGATGCTCGCCTGCAAAGCTGCAACCAAAACTGCTCCTATACCTACCTAAACTCCCCTGATTCAGGTTTACGCTCCCTCCTGCCCACTTCGCTCTGCCTAGGAACTGCGCCATCACAACAAGGCCCTAAAGTCTCTCTAGCCAGACTCGTCTCTTTTGTAGTTGCTATAGGTGGTGGAATGAGTTACCAAACTCCATTCGATCCACACAGTTCCTCTCATTTAAGAAAAGGCTAGAGACCCAGCTCTTTAGTGAACACCTCACTTGATGGATTGTCTAATCCATTTTTTTTATATATATTTGTATCTGCCTCTATCCACTCTATGCATTGATTGCCTATATGCTATGCACTGCCTGGTAGCCCCTATGTCCTGCTGTACCAGAGCGTTGCTTTATGGCACTTAATGTTCTCTCCTGAATAGATCCTTGCTTGTGTTGTATAAAAATCTCATTTGTACATCGCTTTGGATAAAAGCATCCACCAAATGGGAAATTATTGTTACTGTATCATGAATTATTTTTATTGAGACTGCTGGAGGTTAGTAGAAATATTTACGTGGTTTAGTTTTTCGTTTGAAACTTGTGAGGTGCTACTGAACATGTATGCCTATGTCTATGTCTATAAAGCTCAATTTACACTAACAGTTGAGTAATTTGCAATAAAATTGTCCAAATAGAATGGTAATGTTGCATTTTCATGAACAAATATCTCCTAATCATAGTTTGGCGCCCCCTGTTGAATGATGCTTGTGTGTGCGTGTGTGAGATCCCCCCCCCCCCCCCCCCCCCCCCCCCACTGAGAATTGTCTGACTTTGATCGGATGTGCAGTCAATGTGACATGGATTTTTTTTAGGCTGTATAAGTTAAGGTATAGACCTATATAGCCTACCTGTATCTGTTTGTAAACAATATACCCTTTTCACGGGGGCATTTTGTGTCGGAAAGGCAGGGTAAACACAGGTGCAAGCAAAACGTTTCCAAATTCCAATCATGGAAGTTGGAAACCCTCATTAGTGTTTTGATTGCACCTGTGTTTACCCTGCCTTTTCGACACAAAATGGCCCCCGTGAAAAGGGTCTATAGTGGGTGGGAAATACAGTGTAATTATTTGTTGATCCTTAATCCATGTGGCTACAACTACATTTTAGATTGTTCTTTAAATCTGACTCACATTATTTATTTATTCAATCTTTATTTAATCTCACTGAGATAAAAAGAAAAAAAAAGCTTAGAATGCCACTGCCTTTTGCTGTTCAAGACCCCCTAGTTATTTCCCAGGCTTCACGCTGAGAGCCCTATCAATATACAATATTCATAAGGCATAAAAATAAGTAGGCCTATAAGGTCGCTATAAACTCACTACAGACACAATGTAGAAATAGTGTAGTGTTTTTCTCATTGGGACAGAGCGGCATGGACAAACAGCCAGCTGTTAATTCCACTGCATTGTCCTGACAAATTTGCATGAATGAACTCATCAGGTGAAGTGGTCATCAATTATCAGTTTGGCAATCATTGAGCATCAAGTAAAAAAGATACACAGTATTTAAAAAAGAGCACTCACAATCCAATCAAGACTTAAATGCTAATTAACATGCATCAATCGATCATCTTGATAATGATAACGTGCCTCGATAACGAATGGATCTGACTTTTATTTATCACACATTCTCAGTGATTAAGAAACCGATACCATTACCTGGGGAGCTGCTGTTCAATAACTTGTTAGACAATGCAGACACACATCAATGGAAAACGTTTGGAGGGCCCAACCCCTTTTAATCATGCCAATCGTCACGGTTTCCCCGACGATATATGGGCCTTGTTTGCTAGGAACGCATTATGTAGGCCGAGCATAACACTGCATTTCCACACCCGCGTTTTGTAATAAACAGCCATTGGCCGACCTACACAGTATGATTAGGCTACTGTTAGTTTTTGCATCATGTTATAGTAAAGATATATAGGCCTAAAAATAAATAGGGCTACAAATTGGAAAGCAACATTTTGAAAGGTGGATTTGGGGTCCAAGGTGCTTTGGAGCGTGCCCGCAGCTTTCTCAGAAGTCCTGAGCGAATGAGAAGACTGTAGACAGAATGGGAGCCATTGTGAAGCCCTTAGGCCTATCAATTTCACTAATTGTGTTTCACTTTTTAATTGAACAGTTCATAATAGAGCAATATTTTTTTTAAATAAAATATTGATCCGAAGGTTGAGTTACCAGTGCCATTATCAGTTTGAGTTAACCTATTGATTGCCCCTGCCTCCTCCCCTTAATTCATATCACACCAATCAGCTCTCCATCTAATGTTATCAGCAGGCCCACTATTGTTATGCTGACTACACTCAACAGGCTAGGCTATAGCCTGCCTACGTTAAACCAGATGTTGGATAATCATATCATCCATGCAATCTCTCATGTGCCGACGGCCTAAAATGTTCTCGTCCATGAGCCACTCACAAAAAGCCATTGTGAATTGGACTATTGAAATTTGATTCTTTTTTTCCCCTTCCGCCCTTGAGAAGAACACTTTTTAACCACAACAACGCAAGTGAAAATACATGTGAGACGTGGATTTGGAGCGCTTGTCAGCATAGACCACTTGCCTCCAACTCACACCTGTAAAAAAAAAAAAAAACTTCGTGAAATGTCATCTTGCTTTTCATCTTACATAGGCCTATGCCTAACAACACTTGATAGCCACCCGGAGAGGATTTCAGCAGACTTTGAAAGACTGGTTGGCAGCTATTGAAGAGGTGGATTTGAGTGGAACTCGTTTTTTTCTCCTTTTTATTGTGGATAATTCGACGCTTAGGGTTTTTGCTTCTTTATACAGTGAATGGTTGGCACAGCAAGCCCAGTGATTTCTCTGAAACATATGGGAGTTTCAAGAAGACGGCGGTCTGGGATCACCACAGGCTGAAACGCAATCTCCCATTTTCAGTGACTCAGCGAGCGAGTTATACACAGAGATATTTTAGTTTCAGTGTTACAAGATGACAATGGCATCTATCAAATCCATCCTCTGTAAGGCCGGACATTGAAACTATGCGTGACCACTGAGCCGGACCTTGCAGATTGAATGAGCATGTTTGGCACGGTACCTATCCGTCTGAATCCCCACCTTGTAGCAACAGGTTACGCACTTGGCCTCCCTCAAATGCACTTATAGCGCACGGCATTGACTATACTCCTCTCTTGGGACTGCGATTTTTATACATGATTTCGCCCACCATGGTGGAGCACAGCGGCCTGGATATTATGTGTTTGAACAAGTATTGCCACAGTTCCTCCTCGTCGTCCAGCTCCGAGCACGAAAAGAAGGTTTTCACCAAGCTCAAATTCAACTTGTCAGGAGACTATCCGAGGAAGAACGCGGAGATCCTCAGTGGCCAGTATGGGACCAATGTGCTGCTGATCGGGGCGGCGTTGATGCTGGCCATTGCGCACCATGGCCCCTCTGTCAAGGAAGCGCATCTGCTGTCTTTCATCACCTGCCTCATGGTCCTCCAGCTGATCTGGATGATGTGGTACATCCTGATGAGGGACAGGCAGAAGAACCGACAGACCGAGAAAGATGTCCACGCCACCACATGCTGGATAAGAGGTGAGTCTGTAAGATTGAGGGCATTGGCGCAACATTACGCACAGCAGCAAATGCGTAAAATGGTCAAAATGATATGCAGCAAAGCAAATGCGTAAAATGATGTCATTCTGGTCCGTCTGTTTGGATATTACAGATTTACAGTATCAACTAGTATTTCTGTAGAAAAATATATATCCAGTATATACACATTTACAATTATTCTCGTGAAATATAAATATGGTTTATAAATGTAAAGAAACAAAACACTAGACTTGCCTTGCCATATAGTGAAACCAAAACTTAATGTATAACTTATTATATTACATGTATTGTATTACAAATTATTTGGTTTCACTAAGCTTTATTTCGACATTTTTTCTTGGTAGGTGGTTTGACTATTCTTGCACTCCTGTCACTGATCATGGATGCTTTCCGTATTGGGTATTATGTGGGCTACCAGTCTTGTGTGTCGGCTGTGCTTGGGGTATATCCTGTTATCCATGCAACGCACACCATAGCACAGGTAAGTTTACAACCCAACTTTAATTTCAATAAAGTGATAATCTTTCACTCAGTGTTAGACACTGTGTCTTTTTTCTGTGCACCACTTAACCAGGTAGGTCTTTGAATAATGTGCTCTTTGTTGTTCAGGCAAGTATAGAGAGTTGCTGCAACAATATAGTCCTATCATTGTCCATGTTCTGTGAGTGTAACTGCATATGACATGGGTAATCCTTCTGGTAAAAGGGTTTAAACAACTCCCACTCAATGCATTTTTGCAGTTTTTATAGAAGATGCTTTTCGATAAACTATATTCTGGATAACTTTTTGTTTTTACTGAACTTTTAAGTGTGTGGTTTTGTTGATTTCTGTTTTGGGGTTCTGCTTAGGTGCATTTTCTCTGGTTTCACATCAAGGATGTCATCAAGACATTTGAAACATTTGAGAGGTATGTGAAATATGTGACATTAGAATTTGATGAATGTACATTTTGGTTCTCATACAGTATTGTTGCACCCATAAAATGACTGATTGATTGATTGATTTAATTTATTTGGATAAAGAATAACAACATCCATGGGATGACATGAAAAGTGTAAACAATTTCATTTATATTTATTTATTTATATATATATATATATATATATAAATTATATTTATTTATATATAACACTTTTTGAATTTATTTTTGATAAAGAATAACAGAATCCATGGGATGACATGAAAAGTGTAAACACCTATTTCCATCATGGTCCCTGAAGCAGCAAATATGTTTTGATCACAGCCAGGAGTATCAGCAGTTAATAAACAGGCATGATGTGAAATGTGTTACACATTCGTTCACGTGTGTGTGTGTGTGTGTGTGTGTGTGTGTGTGTGTGTGTGTGTGTGTGTGTGCTGTGCTTACACGCGCACAGACACACAACATGTAGCAAAAAACTGTCAAATGTTATTAGCCGGCCATTTCTATACACTATAAGGGTCACTAAGCAATCGTTTCAACTGTTTGTCTCCTCAGATTTGGTGTGATCCATGCAGTGTTTACCAACCTTCTCCTGTGGGGCAATGGTGTGATGTCAGAGGCAGAGCACTTCTTGAACAACCACAAGAAGAGGCTCTCTGCTCTGGGCTACGGAAACCTCACCATAGGTAGGGGCCAAGGGGTCGATTGCTGGCTTGTACCTAGAAGAAAAGTACAATAGTCCACTTGAGAGCTGGCTTCAATGGATGAAAGAAAAGGGAAGGAGAGGAGGGTTGCGAGGGGAAGCATTAGGTTAGCTAGGCAGCCCAGCGGGTCTTGTTTGTGTCGAACGTCTCTCTATTAGGTTTCAGGAGACACACAGCGTTGCTAGCACTAAGCCCCCCACCCACATCCCGTTCCCCACACTCCCGACCAGCACCACCCGCCTTGGCAACCCCCCGCTTGACCTCAGACGGCTTTGTCCCAGGCTGCCTACTCCCAAGGGCGCTGCAATTACAGTAACTGATACATCTAAGTCAGGGGTTGGGGGGTTCGCCTGCTCCTCCTCATATCCGGCTGACTGTGAGGCTGGCTGCACCCTGGCTGTTGTTCCCTTTTTAATTAAAGGGTGCAGGACCATAGTGGTGCCCTTTGGGGGTGGGTGGGGTGGGGGGTGGGGTGGGTGGTGGTGGTGGCTACACCGTAGGGTTTTGTTGAGATGATCTCTAGGGCAACAGCATTACCATAGCATGCGTTTCAGTGTGCTTCACAAGGAGTGAGCAAGTACAAAAAGCACATTATCTTATCAACGTCTTAAAATGCAATTGTAATTTAGTGAGCTAATGCAGTGGTTCTCAAATCTTTTCACATGAGGGAGACCCCTTAAACTGACAAAGATTAGACCACGGACCCCCATTTGATAGGATTTTGTCCCACGGTCCCCCATATCATAATAAGATTGATGCTTTTAGATGTTCTATTACAGAAAGTGTTAAAATCCATGACCAAAATAGTCATTGTGTTACTTATGAATGGGTTTATAGCTAAAATTACCCCCCTTTTGGCTGGGGACCCCCTGGAGCCCCCTCAAGGACCCCTGGGGGTCCCTGGACCGCCATTTGAGAACCACTGAGCTAATGGATATTGACCAGCCACATTAAACACATTAGGATTAGATAGAAAGTTGATCATGGAGCTTTGTTGTGCATTAAGGACAACCATAGCCTCCTTCTTACTACTTTTCTTCTTTTTCTTTTTCTTTTAAGAAACATGATTGATAGCATTTCTGCATGAAAGTTGTGAGGTCAAAACACATGTCAAAACACATCAATTTACCACTTTGCTGCTCATCTTAAATATACTCTATGTTGTTTTCGGAAGGGGGTAAAAGGCTCAATAAAGTAGTTGCTTCAAAATGAAAAGTCTTCACAAATGCAAAAACCCTTTGAAAGAAAGTGACTAAACACAGGCCCTGTGTTAGAAGCCACTCTCTTACATAACTGTGACTGTAGCGTGAGGGAAGGACCACCACAGAGAAATAGTGAGGGCAGGACCACCACAGAAATAGTGAGGGAAGGACCACCACAGAGAAATAGTGAGGGAAGGACCACCACAGAGAAATAGTGAGGGCAGGACCACCACAGAGAAATAGTGAGGGCAGGACCACCACAGAGAAATAGTCTCTAGCTTCAAATAATGTTCTGGTCTGGTTCTGATCCACATTGTGATGCTCTCCCCTTGAGGTGCCCTTGACCAAAGCACTGGACTCCAACTGGGGGTTGCTCAGTGCCCAACAGTAAAAGACTATAGTTGTACTGGGCAGCTCCCAGGTGTGACTTACTAGACTTTAGAACACGGCTCTCTTGAATACTCGATTCTGATTGGTCAATCAACAAGATTCACCGGTCATTATTTCTCGACAACCGACCGCTGCTCTGCCACACCTGGATTAATCAGTTGATAAGAGCCTTTTGTCAGCAGACACTACTAATTAGGCCAACCAGTTGCAGCTGTGGTGTCTTGTGTGCCAATTACGAATGAAACCGCTTTGTCGTTGAAAACGCTATTAAAAAATCTATTTGAATAATTATTTTTGTCAGATTATTGAATGATTTAGTTGTAGGCCGTGTTCTAAGCGGGATAATGTATAGTGAGGCGGTGATTACTGGGAAATAATGACCTTCAGGTGAATCATTAAGCCCTCCGCTGCGCGTCGGGCTCAATCATTCACCTGTCGGTCATTATTTCCCCCGTAATCACCGCCTCACTATACATTATCCCTTACATAAACCTCTTCATAGTCAAGGGGGGCATAGGGTGTCCACCAGAGTTCAAACATCTCACTCTCTTCTTGCTTCCTGCCAGCTTACGTCTTTTCATTGTGGTAGCTGTGTCTTCCTGGTTGGTATCGCTCATGTAGTTTCTCATTTGTGGTTTTGATGGGCCACCGTAGCTTTAGGATGTAGCATAGGCATTGTTGACAAACACCTGTATCTTGATTGTGAGGGCCACGTCTCAGAAGCATAGATAGAGCAGGACAGTCTTCATGCTGGTATTGAAGATGCATACCTGGTGTTGTTGGAGAGCGAGTTTAATAGCCAGATTGGCCATAGTATCTTCTTGAATGCCTGCTGTGTACTTGTGATATAAATTTGACTTTACAGAAATTAACATTTCATCACTAAAATAGTGCAGTTTCAAGATCTCCAATGCATTCATATGAGATCAAAACCCGTTAATATGAAATTACATCATTATACACATTTCATTTCATTCATGCCAGCCTGGTCAATACTGTTACTCTAAAGTGCAATATATTTCCATTTGACCTGCACACTCTGGAGTGTTGACAAGACAGAATCCATCAAATTCTCCTCTCACTCGGAAATAGAATATTGACACAAATCAATAGCATTTTTGGCATTCAGATTGCTTGATCCAAGTGCATTGGAATTTGTCTGAGGGGTCTTTACTTCTTAAGTTTTCAGAAATCATTTATTGTGGTTTCTTGTACTTCTTTTTACCAATATATATATATAGGTATAAATGGAGCTGATTTTGTTAATCCAGCCTTAAAATGCATATGGTGTTAAAGGATAGCTTGAAAAAGTGGTATGTTTTCCGTGTTTCTAATCTGTCAAACCTTTTGCATGATGTGTTTTTGATTTCTGTTGCAGTGCATTCAGAGCCTCACTGTAACTGCACCACCAGCGCTTGCACCATGTTCTCCAACAGCCTCTACTATCTCTATCCCTTCAACATCGAGTACCACATCTTTGTCTCTGCCATGCTCTTCGTCATGTGGAAGAACATTGGACGGACCATTGACCTTTCCTCAAACTGGAAGAGGCCACCGACAAAAACCCACGGCCTGATCCTAGGCCCGATCCTGGGCCTGGTCGCCCTGGCCAGCACCATCGGGGTCCTGGTGGTCTACATCATCCATGTAGAGGAGTCTCTCCAGATGCGTCAGTCAGCCATCTCCATGTTCTACTGCTATGGCATCGTCATGCTGGTGTTCATGTGCTCCGCCGGGGCTTCAGGTCTGCTCATCTACCGCGTGGACCACATGCCGATGGACACCTCCAAGAACCCGTCACGGCAGCTGGACACAGAGCTGCTGTTTGGCTCCTCCGTGGGCTCCTGGCTCATGTCCTGGTGCAGCATAGTGGCTGTACTGGGCACGAACAGCAGCCCGCCTTACCGTTGGACAAACTTCATCTACTCTCTGCTCATTGTCTTGGAGAAGTGTGTCCAGAACCTCTTCATCATAGAGTCCCTGTACCGCCAGCGGGACGACGCAGAGAGGGAGGACGCTGAATTACCGGCCACTCCAGAAATCTTCTCTGTGGCTTCATCTTTGGCACCCCCATACAACGGCATCATCAACCGAGCCTATGAGACCCCAGACAGGCCCTGTGTCACCATGGAGACTGAGCAGGAGGAAAGCGGACAGGTGTACAGGTGTCCGAGGAAACCTTCTGAGGTGCCTCTGCCTGTGGGGAACAAGGTTGTGGAACCTCCGACTGTGAAGAGGCAAATCCTGAAAAACGTTGCTGTCTTCCTCATAATGTGCAACATCTCGGTGAGCATTCAGACTTATTAAACAAATACTTTCTCTTAGATGTAGTTGTTTCTGACTATTAAAATGTAGCTCTTTAGATGGAATGTATCTTCTGTTGTGTTAATGTCCCAGGTAATGACAGTCAAATATTTGAAGCATATAACATAATAAGCATATACTGTAACTGTCTGCCCTCACGTAAAGATAGAATCCACCTTTGATTTGGACATTCAAATTTCAGGTATTCAAATATGTTTGTGAAGTCTTTGACTTTGTAGAATAGTCTGTTTGGAGTCATCAGGGTGCCCACCTGATGACCCCAATGAAGCATTTACCCCTATCTCAGAATCAGAATCACTTTTATTGCCACAATAATTTTATGCAAGATTACATACGAGGAATTTGTCTTAGTGTAAGTATGCAGCATAGCGGTCATATCAATATTCAGAGATAAAAGGAAAATAGGAAAAATATCTAAAAGACAAAATCACAACATTGCAGTCCAATACAATATATACACCAGCATACACCAGAGTGTTAAGTAGGCATTAAATATGGATTTACAGTCCAAGTTAAATATAACGGTGCACAATGTAGTTAACAAGAGTGATCTAATGGAGTAGAAAGTTCTGGAAGAAGTAGCAGCTATAATACTTTGATGTAACGAGTGTAGTCCTGTTGCTGTAAAGTGATGGGGGTTTTTTTTTGGGGGGGGGGGGGGGGGGGTGCTCATGTCAGTGGGGGGATTCAACTGTGTTCAGGGGGTAGTGGGGGGTAGGGTCCTTGGTAGAGGGGGCTTTCGGGCCCTGTTGATGAGGCCGATGGCAGTTGGGAAGAAGCTGTTCTTGTGGCAAAAGGTTTTGGTCTTGACAGACCTCCGTCTTGTGCCGAGGAGGAGTATTTTGAAGAATTTGTGACCGGGGTGGGAGGGATCGGCCATGATTTTACGAGACCGCTTCAACATCCTGGCGGTTTGCAGGTCCTGAAGGGATGGCAGGTTGCATCCGATCACCTTCTCAGCACAGCGGATGATGCGCTGCAGGCTGTTGGTGTCCTTGAGAGTGGTAGCAGAGTACCAGACGGTGATGGAGGAGGTGAGGATGGACTCAACGATGGAGGTGTAGAAGTGCACCATCGTTACCTTTGGCACTTTGAATTTCTTCAGGTGCCGCACAAAGTACATCCTCTCTTGTGCCTTCTTGGTGAGAGCTCTGATGTTCAGCTCCCATTTCAGGTGCTGGCTGATGATGGTTCCCAGGAAGTGGAAGGACTCCACAGTCTAGACTGGGGAGTCACCCAGGGTGATGGGGGAGGGTGTGACTGTGTTCCTCCTGTAATCCGCAATCATCTCCACTGTCTTTTGAGCATTTGGCACCAGGTTGTTTTGACTGCACCAAGTCACCAGATGGTCGACCTCCTGCCTGTATTCAGACTCGTCTCCATCTGAGATGAGCCCTATGAGGGCGGTGTCATCCGCGAGGTGCAGCTCTTTATGTACAGGGAGAAGAAGTATGGAGAGAGGACACCACCCTGGGCGGCACCAGTGCTGATAGACCGGGAGTCATGTACTTTCCCAGCCCCACGTGCTGCTTGCTGTCAGTCAGGAAGTCTGTGGTCCATCTGCAGACCCAGCTGGGAGAGCTTCTCCTGCAGCAGGGCTGGTATGATCGTGTCCTCCACTCAAGACATAGAGGAAGTGCCGTCTATCATGAATTGGGATTGTAAAATCAAACTGTCACATTGTGTCGGTTTATAGGGCAATAAATCACTATGTAAACAAAGCCAGTAGCAGCACAACAGTGTTTCAGCAATGGCCACCAAACTGAAATGACCAATTGAGGGTTTTAACCATTTCATGTTTCTTTCTTTCAGCTGTGGATCCTCCCTGCCTTTGGCTGCAGGCCGCAGTACGACAACGGATTGGAACAGGAGACATTCGGCTTCGGCATATGGACCACAGTTCTCAATTTCGCTGTTCCCCTGAACCTTTTCTACCGCATGCACTCCGTCGCTTCCCTCTTTGAGGTGTTCCGCCGGGTCTGACCAAAGAGCAGAGGATCTGACAGAGCTAGATAACACGCACAAGAACACTTGTCGCCACCGGCTCCCGCAAGTCTCTCACAGCGCAGGAGGCACTCTGGGTCAAACTCGAACAGACTCTAGAGCAAGCTGTGGAGAGCAACAAAATGCAGATCCCTCAGCGTAGGGCTCACAGAGGAAGATGAACCTATTAGCCAACTTCCTCTGAAGAAATACCTTGATAAAACATAACGTTGTTGAAAGGTGCCTTTGGTGTTAATTCAGTTTAAAGAGGGCCTTTCCTACACTTTGCATTGTAGTCACATTTCAGTAGGTTTTCTCAGTTTCCTGACTGGTGCATCATGTAAAATGTATACACTGTATCTTACATGCACAATTTGTAATAATGTAGTAAAAGAACCAAGCTTGAACTGTTTAATTTGAATGACTGAAAGTATACTCCATAATAGACTATGCACCTGATTACCAAATCCTGAGTTAAACATTCGAATATTACTGTCAAACCACTGAAACACCTCTTAGTTTCAATCATCTAAACGCAATAGTACTGTATTTCAGAGAGCCAGAAGTGAAACGTTATACTCCTTGAATGTTCTTGCCTATTTTATTTTATTTGTATTTGAAATGTGCATAGAGTGTATGGATAATGTTCTCATTTACTTCAGTTAGTAGTTCAAGTAGTTCAGTGGAATGTTATGCAACACTTGAGCTACTAAGCTAGTGACCAGCTTAGCACAGCACTATATTTTGAATATTCTTTATGTATTGGACTATAGTTCTCAGAACTGTGCGTTACACATCTAGCATCTGCCTCTCAGTAAATGAAGGTTCATCAATATTGTCAATGTCCTCATTGTATGCTGATGGGTCTCTGTTCAAGTCAAGAGAGAGGTTATGTTCAACATCCTGCTATTAGATCGTACTGTTTTCATAATGCCGTACTCATGTGATCTGTACCCCCACTGTGTTGAGAAGTAGACAGACCTAACACATTTCCTGCCAAAGAAAACTCTTACACAGTCCTAACGCAGAGTTACTACAAAGGGAAACACTGATTTATTATTGTTCAAAACCGGTGCCTTGTATTGTTAAAAGTGAGAATCTGCTGAAATTGACATTGGGCAGGTATCAAGACTGAGTTAAAGTCCCTGGAAACCAAAATCCACAAAAACGTTCTAACTATGTTATTTAGGGTCTTATGTGAGTAATTGTGTGGCTCAGAAAGTATGAGCCATTACTTTCAACCCAAAGCCTTAAAATCGCCACTTTTCTACAAGGTCTGGATTTCCATTTCCTCATTGAAGAGAGCGGTGCGCGCGGTGCTAAAATGCAGGATCTTATCACGTCATAAGATTTAATCAAATCACACACACGCATGCACGCACGCACGCGCGCGCGCACACACACACTGACACACACAGTAGCGCTGTGCACTCGCAGCGCAGAGATCTCTTCCTCTCTGTAAACCCTCTCCGTCTGTGCTATGCGTCGAGCAACGCGCGAACACACACACACTCTATCTCTCTTTCCTTCTCTCTCTCCTCTCTCCGTTAACGGAGAGAGAGGTCTCCTCCGAGCAGGTCTCCTCCAGCAGGTCTCCTCTGCTGCAGACGGGACACGCCCACACAGTCCGCGGGAGAAAATACACTCTAAAATATAATTGATTCTCATGACTTTTGCCATGACTGTCAAACCTAAATGTATATACTTTGCGACATTCATCATCGTTCAAATTTGGCTGGTGGCTTATTAACATAGGTTCCTGTGATGTGATTAACTCAAAATGCTAAATAATACAAAATTATTTCTGGTTTCCAGGGACTTTTATATACTGGGTCAAAAACAGAAGTGTTACAAAGTTGACATGAATGGTCTGCCGATCTTATACCAGACCAGAGGTTGTAAGTTTACACCTGAAGGATCAGCATTAACAATTATCCCAGTCTGTGAAATTACTGGTTTAACTTTGGGATAATATACAGAAAGATAGCTGTTGTTGTGCTCGCAGGAGCTGGTTTGGTTATGAAATATGATTATTAATAATTATGAATTATTAATATTCATAAATTTATTATATTTGACAGAAAATATTGTATTCTCTGTAAGATTCGGGGCACCACTGTAGTTAAGGCTACAGACCTGTCTAAAAGTCAGTTATGACTAGATTAGACACCAAACCAAATTGTCATATCAGTCTCATAGTGATATAATGTACATTGTACAGTTAATTGAAGGTCAAAGTTCGTAAGCTTCTGTCACAGATTTCCACAGATAAAATACCTCATGAATAACCACCAAGATTCATAGCATTATGTAATAAAAAGATTTAATAAATCATAATATCAATTGACATTAACATAATGATTAAAATATCAGTTCATCACATTTACTTTTATGACTAATACTCTACCACATCTATAGCTAATACCTAATGTGAATAAACATCATCAATTGTGTGTGTGTGTGTGTTAGGGTGTGTGTGTGTGTGTGTGTGTGTGTGTGTGTGTGTGTGTGTGTGCGTGTGCTTTAGGGGAAGAGAAGGAGGGAGAGAGGGAGGAGTGGCCCGCTGATGGCTGTCTCTGTGATGTAATCACAGGATTGGCTGAGAGGCGGGCTGATCGTGTGTAGACCGCCTCCTTTTCAAAATGGCGGTTTTGTCAATTTTGAGGAAGGACTGAGAGGGGGATCGACGGGGAGAGAGAGAGAGGGAGAGCAGGGGAGAGAGAGAACACGCTGGTGGCCTCAATTCTCACAGATCGCTAACAGTCACGTCAACATACAGGATACTGTAATCAACACATACATGGTAATGCATTTTAACCCCTAACTCTGCCCAGAACCATTAAACCATAAACTCTCACGTGGGTCTCGCTCCGAGAGGGAGAGCGAGTAGGGAGAGTTGCTCTGCACGCGCCTCTGGGGTTGCCGTGGAGCGGATGGCGATGGCCTGCAGCGCGGTTCACCCTGGCCTGGGGAAGCGTGCAGCGGACGTCTGATGGGGGTTGACGTGCCTGGGGGTTGACGTGCAGTCTCTCTGCTCGTTGAGTCGACGGAGTGCTGCGGCTGTGGCTGGATGCCAGCCACGGTGGGTCTTCTGCGTCCTTCGTCGGCTGTGGGTTCTGCGACTGGGGCCACGGTGTGTCTTTCTGCAGCCGTTGGTTTGCCCTGCTGCGGTGTGGCGTTCTTCTTCTTCTCCTGCACGTGCGGTGCGCGGGGAGGGTCGTCAGTCAGGCGTTCTTGCCTGGAAGCTTGGTCAACAGCTGGCGTTATGCCAGGCTGTGGTAAGTCTGGAAGCGTAAGGAGGTTTTTCCCTGCGACTTATAACGCTAAACCGACTTAAATTAAACTGAGATTAAGTATAACTATCTCAGTGTAAGCATGCTATGTCTCGTGGGACTTACGGCTGGCCTTTGGTAGGCGTTTTCTGAGTGAGGCCTGGTTCCTTCTGAGGCCCTGGTCAGGCCTTTGTTGCAGCGCAGGGGGTGCAGCGAGCGGGGGAGGGGAGCTGGCTTCCTGGCTCCTCCAGCCCTTCCGCTACGCACGAAAGCTTAGTTGAGACTCTTACTGTAGACTGCTGAACTCTGCTGTGTGCAGCGGTTTTGTTGTGGTAGTTCGACCAATCGGTGGACGTGGGCGTACACCTGATTGGCCAATGGCGTCTGGTTAGAAGGTTCGACCGAACCCTCTTTTGCTAAGAGGGAGGAAGTGTCCTTAGGGCCCCCCCGATCCCTCGAGGGGGGGGTGGCCCGGCTCCTTTCAGTCTGGGGACTGGGAGGGAGCGACCCCACCCGTGGTGAGCTGTGCTTTGAACCATTCAGAGGTGTGAAGTCACCTGAGGGATGATTTAATCAGCATCTTGGTGCTGATTAGATTCAGTCTGGCTCTCTGAATGATCTCAGGATGTGAGGACGGGGCTCCTGATTGGATCAGCCTTTGATCAGGACAGGTCAAAAATGTAGTTTTAACCTGGAGAGAACTGTTCAGTCATATTTCTCATGATACAGTACAGTCCATAATGTGTCGATCACAACACTGTACTGTACAATTTTATGTGAAATCAATGTATTAGGTTTAGTCTGACATTCAGCAAGTTCTCAACCTGGTGCTATCTACTGTATGTGTTCTCAGTGTGCCAACTTGTGGTCAATGCTTGCCTGCAATACTAAAATCTTTGTAAATATCGCCATGCCGATCAAAAGTCATCATACAGACACTGTGACGCGATTTTTGTGAAATTCTAATGAATGTGGTGCTCATATAATGAAATAAAAAAATAGTTTTCCTTTTTCATCCGGTGTGCATTTGCTATATATGATCATGCCACCTGCCACAAAAGCAGGATGTGCAGTCACCAGTTTACAAAAGGGACATAATGAGGACTTGTGGCAAAACTCCTCTTTCTCTCTGCCTCTAAGCTTGGAGTCTTGGTTATTACCAGGTTATTACATACTGACCAGGCAACAAGTGCAGTACCCCATAGTGCCACACGATGGCGCCAAGTATTTAAGTTTTAGACTTGTTTGAGGCGCTCCCGATTTTACTCCATTGCTTCTGTACTATTCAGAATCAGCTTGTATTATTGTGTCTTCACTTTTCACTAATATATTTTCATAAAAATAAAAAATAAAGCTAATAGAAACACACACAAAAAGAATTTAAAACGTAATGGGCTTGACCTGTAATACATATTTGAATATTTCGTTTGATTCCAAAACAATTTAATTAATTGTAAATTCATGGCTGAAGTTTGTGGCTTTAATATGAATACATATAAAAAATAAAGATCTCATTGTAAAGAATATAGCTAAATAATGTCGAGACAAAGGTATGGCAAAATTCTAAAATCGTATTCTTCAGTTTTATGTTCATGGTGTCACTTTTCAAAGATCAAGATAGCCTATCTGATAAGCATGCGGCTTATATTATAAGCCATTAAACTTTAATGGCTTTAATCATTAAAGCCACATAATATTATGCAGGGTGACTCTGACATGACATCTTGAGAGTAGACTAGTTGCCTCCCTTTGACACAACTCTGTCAAAACGATTTGACAGGCATGCAGACAAGTCTAAAAATATCCGTGACGTTTCCGGAAACGGTGATTCTTGTTGGGCACAGGCAGACGTCGCAGAGCGAGAGTGTGAATGTGAATGTGACTCACCTATGTTACTTTCATGTCGTGGCAGAAAACACCAAAGCGCAGTTGACATGACATGAGATGAACAGCCACCAGTGTAAAAAAAAAAAAAAAAAAAGGCCTCAGCCTAACATAGCAATGCATAATTTTGAAATGTTGTAGCCTATAAATTCATATGCTATATAATTCATATGCTATATGAATTTATTAAGCTTTATATCAGGATAAAGAGTCTAAACTCAGTTTTGCTGGTTTCACTCTCCACTACATTCCTGGTTACTTCACTTCCACTAGGTTTCAGGTGTGTGGCAGATGTGTGAATAAAAGGCTCGTAGGCTATGGCAACACTCTCTTATGACCAGACATGGTCATAATAAATCCAGTGATGTATTTTTTCAGATGGAGTTTCTGATCATTCAAATTGAGAATATTGAGATTATGAGGAAAAAGGTGCTGCACGTTGAGGAAAGTTATCTTTCCTTTTTCAGCACCACGGACAGTTCTGTCAGCGCAGCTACCAGGAGGGTAGGCCTACTGGAATCATGAACGCACATCTGTTCGGCTATTTATTTTGTCTGCAATGGTGAAGTTGCTGTTTAATAGTGAACAGTTTAATCCAGTAGGCTATCATCCTTATGTTTGTCAATACTGTCACCGCACTACAGTGATGGTGAGTGATGTGTGATAGAGGTGATTGTGCGCACTGGAGAGCGCACAAACAGTTCCTTCTTTATTAAGTGGACGTGGACGAATCGTTTAATTGTGATCAAGCAACATCCAGGTGGTCGAACTTGAGGACTTCCTCACATGCAAGCATACATCCCCGTTTCTAATGTGGTGCAATGTTTGTGCGTAAACCCACGCACAAAAGGAGGCGCGATTGTGTATGCGCCCAGGCGTGAGTTATTGTGTTGGCTCATCGCTCTATATAGGCTCCCTCCTCTCTCACACCGCGCTCACCCACTCAGGATACCTCGGACCAAGAGCTTCTTTAGAGGCTGCATCAGTTTAGCCGGGGCAGGTCAGAAGACCGACCCGGACAGGCTGCAACATGCGCTCGCCAGTGCGCGCTGCGCTTCAGCACCGAGTCAGCGCACCTGACACGTTGCTCGGCTCAGCCTCGTTAACGCGCTCGATTCTCTCTTTCTGTTTGTTTTCCACACCACCACATCAGAGTGGCAGCCGAGGAGCGGGTCAATGGGGACGACACGGCGAGTCTCTGACAACTGCGCCCCTCCATCGGACTGCAGTTTTACTTGAGGAGGAGGCAGATGGAGAACCCAACCAAGTTCCTCTCAGCATCGGTGCGCAGGAGTGATTCCGGTCCGGGACCCCTCCTCGGAGAGATGATGTGGAACAGCACCGAAACGGAGGCGACATCTGCCGGGAGGAAGGAGCTGCTCGTCCGCACCGTGACGGGCTGCCTACTGTCCCTGCTCATCCTGTGGACACTGCTGGGGAACATCATGGTCTGCTCCGCGGTGCTGCGCTTTCGCCACCTGCGCACCAAAGTCACCAACTTCTTCATCGTGTCCCTGGCTCTGTCTGATTTATTCGTGGCCGTCCTGGTAATGCCGTGGAAAGCCGTGGCCGAGGTGGCGGGATATTGGCCGTTTGGCACCTTCTGTAACGTCTGGGTAGCTTTTGACATTATGTGCTCCACCGCGTCCATCCTCAACCTCTGCATCATCAGCGTGGATAGATACTGGGCCATTTCGAGCCCCTTCCGCTATGAGAGGAAAATGACACAGCGAGCCGCCTTTGTTATGATTAGCATCACTTGGACGCTGTCTGTGCTCATTTCATTCATCCCAGTGCAACTAAACTGGCACAAAGCCAGCGGTGACGCGACGGCTGGGGCGCACAACTCTTCCCTCAGTGGCCAGATGGAGGAAAGTTGTGACTCGAGCCTCAACAGAGAGTACGCCATATCGTCGTCATTGATAAGTTTCTATATTCCCGTAGCAATTATGATTGTGACTTATACTAGAATATACCGGATTGCACAGATACAAATTGGAAGAATAGCCTCCCTGGAGAGAGCGGCGGAACACGCGCAAAGTTGCAGGACCAACAGACTCGAGTGCCAACACCACACCACGCTGAAAACGTCGATTAGACGGGAAACCAAAGTATTAAAAACTCTGTCGGTGATTATGGGAGTCTTTGTGTGCTGCTGGTTACCTTTCTTTATCCTAAACTGTATGGTCCCGTTCTGCGACAGACCGGCGACGGACCGGGACGCGGGTTTGCCGTGCGTCAGCGAGACGACTTTCGACATCTTCGTGTGGTTCGGCTGGACCAACTCCTCCCTGAACCCCGTCATTTACGCCTTCAACGCCGAGTTCAGGAAGGCCTTCGCCAGCCTCTTGGGGTGTCGCCACTTCTGCTCCAACACGCCGGTAGAAACTGTTAACATCAGCAACGAGCTGGTCTCATATAACCAAGACACCCACATCCACAAGGAAATCGTGAACGCCTGCGTTAACATGATGCCCAATGTGGTCGAATGTATTGAGCGCGAGGATACGTTTGACAGGATATCGCAGTTTTCTCACAACAACGAAAACGCCACCGACTCGGTTTGTGACTTGGACGACTGCGAGCCAAACATCAGTCTTGACAGGACGTCACCGTTCACACCCAATGGATTACACTGACTCCCCACTTGTATCATCATCTCTCGTGCGTAAAGGGATATGATAGCCTAATCATGTGATAGTGGTACTGCGTACTGGTAACTTTATAATACATGTCTATAAGCCATTTACAATTATGACGAATTAAACATTAATTAGCCTACTTATTAATATAGCCTATAAGAATATGATTATTTCATCAACTCATATTAGTTTAACATTTCTGAATTCTAACCAAGGAATAAAAATGTCGTATGAGTAATTTGTAAACCATTAGCTGATGCTGGTAAAACTCACACTACATGGCATTCTACATGTCATGTTTAAAACATTGTTGAAAATTGTACTTGATGTACTGTACTGTACTGTACTGTACTGTACTGTACTGTACTATACACCCACCCACCAAATACACATTTCTAGGCCATCCTGGTACTACTATTAATACTTAGACTGGAATAAGTTGCTACTTTAGATTAGGTGCTGCAACAAGTTTATAAATAGCTAAGTATTTAATCATATATTCATATTGTATTTACAACATGATAGTAGTAACAAATCATTTATAAAACATGAGTAAATAATCAGTTAACACTATTACAACTTATGCAAGTTTGTAGGCTACATGTCTAAGTGTGAATTTTACCAGCATGAAATGAAGATATTTGTATTCCTGACTTATAAATCAGATATAAATGTTGAACTGTTGAACATGTTGAAATGTTGAGTAATAATGATGGACTAATCCGATTCTAACATCTATAATAGAAGTAATATGTAATTAATGTTCAATTCATCATTAACTAACTGCTTGAGTAGCTTATAGATGAGTTATTATAAAGTGTTACCTTTTTTTGACCTCCTCCCCTACACATGGAGGTCAGGGTCAGCGACAGCGCAGCGCGCCCTGCAGCCGTTAGGAGGATTGAGTGACTTGCTCAAGGACACTTGTGTGCCGACACAGCTCGCCTGGTTGTGGATGGCCTCTCTGACCACCAGGCCACCGCTTTGCTTCATATTCGAGATGTGATGTTGTCCCGTTCTTAAAAAAAAAGTTCTGTACTGGTGTTTAATTATGTGACAGTGAAGTCTGTGTTCATTTGTTCAAACGTTATAGCTTCTGTATATTTGGAACTGTTGTTTCAAAGAGTTAACTCGAACAAAAGCTTTACTCAGAGCGTCGGTGTCTCATGCCCATCCACTTGGAGAGAAAATGTTTCCAAAGACTCGCTGACAATTCAGCTAGGGCATGTGGTTCTTAAAGTGGGGTCCGGGGACCCCCCAGGGGTCCTTCAGGGGGTTCCAGGGGGTCCCCAGTAAAACGGGGAATCATTTATGTTCACTATAATTCCATCCATAAGAAACACAATGACAGAATGTATGACTATTTTCGCCATGGGCATGGGTACTTTCTATAATGAATCATCTAAAAGCAGAAATATGATCAGATGGGGGACTCTGGGACAAAATGTCAATATCAAATATTAATCACACTGAGATAGGGAACCTCTTGCTGCTTAATAACCTCATACAGTGCCCAGCTTTCTATTGAACATGAAAGCTGCCTTACCAGTGCAACCACATTACATTTATTCAAACGCAGTCATTTCAACGCCTTATAGCATATTTTAAAGAGAGCGCAAAGCTGTTTAGAGACAAGAAGGGAATGTGCCGCAATGCCATTTAATTAATGGTTTATGCCAAAATACAGTATTAAAGTGTTTCTCCACTGCACCCACACCAACACATCCAGCCCCACCTACTCTCCACTGCACCCACACCAACAAATCCAGCCCCTCCTACTCTCCACTGCCCCCACACGACACATCCAGCCCCACCTACTCTCCACTGCACCCACACCAACACATCCAGCCCCTCCTACTCTCCACTGCACCCACACGACACATCCAGCCCCACCTACTCTCCACTGCACCCACACCAACACATCCAGCCCCTCCTACTCTCCACTGCACCCACACGACACATCCAGCCCCTCCTACTCTCCACTGCACCCACACGACACATCCAGCCCCTCCTACTCTCCACTGCACCCACACGACACATCCAGCCCCACCTACTCTCCACTGCACCCACACCAACACATCCAGCCCCTCCTACTCTCCACTGCACCCACACGACACATCCAGCCCCACCTACTCTCCACTGCACCCACACCAACACATCCAGCCCCACCTACTCTCCACTGCACCCACACGACACATCCAGCCCCACCTACTCTCCACTGCACCCACACCAACACATCCAGCCCCACCTACTCTCCACTGCACCCACACGACACATCCAGCCCCACCTACGCTCCACTGCACCCACACGACACATCCAGCCCCACCTTTCTCCACTGCACCCACACCAACACATCCAGCCCCACCTACTCTCCACTGCACCCACACGACACATCCAGCCCCACCTTTCTCCACTGCACCCACACGACACATCCAGCCCCACCTTTCTCCACTGCACCCACACCAACACATCCAGCCCCACCTACTCTCCACTGCACCCACACCAACACATCGAGCCCTACCTACTCTCCACTGCACCCACACCAACACATCCAGCCCCACCTACTCTCCACTGCACCCACACAACACATCCAGCCCCACCTATACTCTCCACTGCACCAACACATCCAGCCCCACCTACTCTCCACTGCACCCACACGACACATCCAGCCCCACCTACTCTCCACTGCACCCACACAACACATCCAGCCCCACCTACTCTCCACTGCACCCACACCGACACATCCAGCCCCTCCTACTCTCCACTGCACCCACACAACACATCCAGCCCCACCTACTCTCCACTGCACCCACACCGACACATCCAGCCCCACCTACTCTCCACTGCACCCACACAACACATCCAGCCCCACCTACTCTCCACTGCACCCACACCGACACATCCAGCCCCACCTACTCTCCACTGCACCCACACAACACATCCAGCCCCACCTACTCTCCACTGCACCCACACAACACATCCAGCCCCACCTACTCTCCACTGCACCCACACCAACACATCCAGCCCCACCTACTCTCCACTGCACCCACACCAACACATCCAGCCCCACCTACTCTCCACTGCACCCACACCAACACATCCAGCCCCACCTACTCTCCACTGCACCCACACAACACATCCAGCCCCACCTACTCTCCACTGCACCCACACCAACACATCCAGCCCCACCTACTCTCCACAGCACCCACACCAACACATCCAGCCCCTCCTACTCTGCACCACTGACTATATGCAGTTTGACATGGGCTCAGATGGCCAGAGGCCAAATATTTATAATGAAGAAATTGGAGATTATTTTTTGACAAGAATCAATGGAACGCCCTATTTTTTACAATGAGGACAAATACCTATTAGTTCGACTTTATCAATCACAGTCAACTTACTGAACTAAAATGAATGAATCACAACATTCCAACGTTAGTTTAAATAGACTGTCCCAGATTCCCAAAGATATGAAGGAGTAAATCAATAGTCCACACACTATTACAGCATTTTGTGACGTAGAGGAATTGTTGTTATGGAAAGCCTCCACGTGCATCACTTCTCCCGCACCACTCTGACTTTGTACTGTACAGATGAGCTGAGCTGAATGTACTGTATACTATACTGTCCTTTCAACAGTGAAATATGTCACCATCTGTCTAATAAAATGCTGTGATGCTGAGAGAAACGGAATGCGTTAGTATCTTATTGATCTTGTAGTGAACAGTGACATTATGGGCTCCCAAAACACAAGAATGATGCAGATTTGAGAGTTTCCTCCTCTAGTTTTTAAAACATTTCCCTTTCTAACTCAACACTGACTTCCCAGTCATGCTAATACACCTCCAAACTGTGTGTGTGTGTGTGTGTGTGTGTGTGTGTGTGTGTGTGTGTGTGTGTGTGTGTGTGTGTGTGTGTGTGTGTGTGTGTGTGTGTGTGTGTGTGTGTGTGTGTGTGTGTGTGTGTGTGTGTGTGAGAGAGAGAGAGAGAGAGTGTGTGTGTGTGTGTGTGTGTGTGTGTGTGTGTGTGTGTGTGTGTGTGTGTGTGTGTGTGTGTGTGTGTGTGTGTGTGTGTGTGTGTGTGTGTGTGTGTGTGTGTGAGTGATCAAGGCTAAATCTGATACTGGAGACACCTTGTAGTCTGTGGACAGATTTTGCAAGATGCAGTCACAAAATGTCACACCCACAAAAATGGCTGTGACATTGCCGCACATTGCCTCCCACCCCCAATTGACACCCCTGGCACACATTTGTTTGAAGTCACAGCCGTCACGGCTGGTGTGATCCCATCGCAAGATGGTCTCTACTTTATAACTGTCTTCCGCAGGCTCTTATAGACTATATGACGTATCCCACCCACCTCCCACCCACCCCCCATTCTCTCAAGACAGATGCGATGGCTCCTGTCTACCCGTCTGTACTTCACAGCTCTCAAAGTCGGTCAAAAAATAAGGCAGGATGTCCGGTCAAAATGAGGCGGGATATCCGCTCACCTCCTCCAATCACCTGTCTCGGTTATATTTCTGAGATTCGTGATTGGTCGAATACCATCAGACTTCCTTCAGGTCTGAAGCGGGGGTTTTTCTTTGGAAGATGACAACTTCCTCTGTCCACATTTTAATGGGCTGAAGTACAGACTGTCTCTAGTCTGGAGCATTCGAAGGTTGTGGAAGAGATAGACTGGCTTGAGAAACCCCCCCCCCCCCCCAGTGGGGGGGGGGGGGGGGGGGGGGAGAAACGTGTGTGTGTGTGTGTGGGGGGCCCCCCCACACACACACGTTTCTCATCCTCTGGATCAGGCTGTGTCCGTCTGTCCAGAAAAGTGAACTCCCAGGTGAAATCTCAGACACAGCTGATCTGATTCTGATTCAACCTGGCAGGATGCTGCATCCTGGTATGGATCGGCCCAAAGGGTGCCTGCATCGTCCGCGGGGGGACGGCGTCTTTACTCGTCCTCTCTGTTGTGACCTCGCAGTGTGGAGCTGATATGGCAGGTGGTGCTTTGGCTCGGACATCCAGCCATGACAGGAGGGCTGCAGAGCGGGTGGAGGCAGGCTTTAGGGGGTTACACCATCCGTCAAGACACATTTGTCAAAATACCTCCATCACTCGTTCCACCTACACACACACACACACACACACACACACACACACACACACACACACACACACACACACGCAAGCACACCCACAAATACATGCATTCCCATTTATAAAAGCACACAAACGTGCCCCCCCCCACACACACACACACAATTTTCAAACCAAACCTATACCCATGCTTCTTCCTGTCTTTATCTTCAAGTGATTCCTCTCATCTCAGGGACAGGAGAGGCTGCTTACTTCACCTCCAACATGGAGGAGTGCAACTGTTATGGCCAAGCGGGCGAAGCCAAGTGCAGAACACAAACTAACACAAGAGGCCATAGTAGAAGTCAATGCTAGCTTATTCTAGAGCAGGGAGTGGGAGTGAGTGCTTAGCATGCAGCAGAGAACCAGGAGTTGAGGCTTTGGCTCGAAGCAGGGTCAGGCAGGACAAGGGCGCCGGGAAGCCAGGCTGAGCAGCAGGTTCCAAGAGCGGGGAGAGAGGCGCTGCACCAGTGTGGAAGTCTGATGAGGTGAGACTGGTGCTGGAGGCAGGAGACAGGAGCCGGAGTCAGGCTGACGGGAACTGCAAGGACACTGAGAGAGACGAGTTAAGCCAGGCAATGAACCAAACGCTGATAGCACTAGAGTGGCACAAAGCATAGTGACTGACTGATGGGCAGGTGACAAGTGGGTGGCAAACCAGGGAAGATATACTGTGGGTTGATGAGCGGCAAGTGAGACAATGACGAGCAGCTGGTAGGCTGACTCCCAGAGAGAAGAGAGAGCCTGCAAGCTATAGGTGGAGGAGATGTTGGAAGTGGAGGCGGGACAGAAGGCATCACATTAACTGCTACACTAAAAAATGTAATGATTGGGTGGGGATGATTATTTATGAACGTGAAAAAATATCTTCCTATGGTAATAAAAACACGCACAATAGAGACTCCATCTTGTGAGAAGTTACTTTACTTTTCTTCTAGTGCTGCAGTGACTTTGCAGTCTAGTGATGCACTTTGCAGTCTAGTGATGCAGTGACTATTAACAAGCTGAAACTCAGAGGTTTTGCTTTTTGAAACTCCTTCTTTCTTGTATATCTGCTATAACATCCACCTCCCGTCTCTGACACAGTTTGAGCTTTTGACTTATCCTCTGCGGTTTTGTATAAGGAGCGAGATTGGGGTTCACTTTCCCTGAAGGTCATTGGTCCACTCCATCTCTATACATTCATTAACCTGGTCCGAGGCTCTCTTGGTACGTTTGGGAAAGCTCTTGGTCAGCATCCTTGACACTTCCTATGGTGATAAATCTTCAGGAGAACTTCGTCTGTCACTGATCAGACAGTGATAATGGATTGCCACTTTCCACAGGAAAGTAGAGTTCACAAAGTTATGCGCAGGTCACATTTTTCTGGCTCTGGGACATTCCTCATCTTGACATCTATTAACTCAGGGCAATTATGAACGTAATTGGTTTTATTTGATTTCGTTAACCTCATCATTTATCGTGGGGAATCCGACATTTGTATGCGAAATCTTGAAAAAATTGAAAGTTTTTCTTTAATGAACAAAAATGATCTTTTACTCAAACCCGTGTTGTGTAGGTTTTCTGTGCTCAGGACTGGGATGCTCAAGTTGAGGTTTGGTAAAGAGGTGGGCTGGCAGGTGAGGGATATGAGTGATTGGGAACAGGTTTCTATGTTCTTTATATCACATGGTGATCTTGCATGATGTTGAAAAATGTAATAATAATAAAATAAACTAAACTAGAGAAACGGATTAAATCATGCTTTGCTTTTATTATAATCTTGGATGATTTCAAATGAAAGATTACCCAGAATGCTGTTGTTCCTAAAAAGGTCACGTGAGGTCAGCCACCGTCTTGTCAAAGGAAACGCCTTGGGGCTCCCTGTCACAGAGAGGCCATCCACTCCATGTCACAGCGCGCGCGCACACACACACACACACACACACACACACACACACACACACACACACACACACACACACACACACACGCACACACACACACACACACACACACACACACACACACACACACACACACACATGCGGAGCCACTGCCATGTAGGACAATGTTTCATTATCATAAACTCATTAGTGCATAGCAGCAGGCGTGAGAGGAACGCCATCCCATCACGGACTGATCATTACCGTGCTACAAACAAATGAGCCATTGATGCTCACTTGCACGATTTATGACCTGTGTGATGATGGTGTTGTGACAGTATGAGCGTGAACACGTGTTCCCTCAAAGCTGAAACCAAACGAACCCCTTTTAGCCAATTGACATGAACACAAACACACCCCTTCACACACATACTTGACCTCCATGCCAAATTCCAGCCTCATAGGGCGAAAACTGTGCCCGCTATAGGGTGGTGACCAACCAACCAACCGACCGATCACAGCTAATAAATGACTTGTGTGAGTGCAGGTAAATAATAAAATACACATTTGACAATACTTGGAATTTGCCTTTAGATGTCCACAACTAATAAATCAAACATGAAGCACCAAACAGGTGCCTTGCATTATATATGCCCACACACACACACACACACATACACACACACGCACACGCACACGCGCACACGCACACGCACACGCACACGCACACACACTCACTCACACGCACACGCACACGCACACGCACGCACACACACACACACACACACACACACACACACACACACACACGCACACACACACGGTATGTACGTGACACATCACAGCAGTCAATTCTCTCGTAAGTCGCCGAAGAGACTGAGCGCGCCAAAGTAAGCCGGTGTGGCACCATCCAGCACCGGCTGTGACACTGAGGCCAAGCCCGGTCGGGGGTTTTCGTAGCAGATGCCCTCCTCTCTCACCACAAGAGGAGCGGCATCTCATCATGGAGTCATTACGCCAAAATTAGGTGCCATGCCATTCATGAATAAAGCTGGCTTGTTCAATTTTACCCACTGGTCTCTCATGATTGAAATGTATGTAGTAAACAAATATGAAGTATTTATAACACCTAGGCTATATGGTGAGGAGATATATACATGATGGTAAAAGCCATTTGAGACTTGACCGTGATAAAGGGCAATATAAATAAACAAAACAAGACACGCCTAGACAGACTAGACTGCTGGAAAATCAGTTTATTGCCACAAACTTCAGGAAAATATGATTAGCTGTTCATAGCTTTCTTCATTGTTTACTGTCATGATGAGTTTTGCCCTAAGCTAATTTAGTATGAGATCCTCCACCCTTTATACTCATCACATTCCTCATCGTCTCAGCTCCCAGACAATTGAGAGTCTACATTCCTCAGGAAGTGAAGTCTTCTAATGTCTCCTAACTACAATGCAAGTAAATAATTGCTTTCAGGGGAAGTTTTATCTCTTCTCTGCAATTCTCTTTGTGACAAATAACTGAAAACACTGTCTGCACTGTCAAATCCCACTGGTGCTCCTAACAAGTCCGCCTCTTTTGTTCTGCCAAAACTATTCTCATATTGACGTCAATATTATCCTGAGCCTCCCACCAGCACAAAGTCCTGACCCCCATCTAGCTTGTGCTGTTGAATGCCTAAATCCATGTTTTCTTTTGTGCAGGATCTCAACTAAGAATTGGAAAAATCCCATATTAATATAGCTTCAGCTTGGCTCCAATTAGAATGTGCATAATGGTGAAGTTACCGCATCATCACGCTCACTTCATGTTAAATAGTCTGTTTATTTACAAGGTTCATTAGTATTTTTTGAAAAATGAATTTCTTAAATCCTAATTACTTTTAATCTTCAATTCCATGTGAATGAAATTCATGAAAAATGAATGGGGATTACAAACAACAACAACAACACAGAGCCGTGCTCTACATCACTAGTGGTACCACTGGGTAATAGGTTATTGGAGGAAGAAAAATCAGGTAGATCATGCTAACCTTTATTAATCTTTCATACAGCATGGATTCTACCCCAGCATGAGCTCTCAGGCAAGCAAATGGGTGCCTGAAATGGAAATGATTCCAATCCGAGTTTGAATAGCCCAAACATAATTATGTTCCAATCCATGGGCTCCATATCAGCAAGTGGGGCTGAATGCAGCCACATCTCCTCAGCCTGATTCTATTCCATTTTTAGATAAAACATAAAACATATGTGCCCATGTAGGCCATTACAATCAAGTTGTCAACAAAGCTGAGAACATGATGGTCTATTGAACTACTGAGCAATCACTCTGAGCAAAAGGTGTTTGGTGCAGTGCAGACTGACTGTGTGCTGTGAAAACACTTTCCTGATACAGTTGTTGCTCATTGTCGCTCAGTCTCACGTATAGTTAATTACTTCATTATCAGCCAGCAGCAGCTCCACCGCTGTAACAACCATACAATGTACAGTATACATGTGCATAAGGGATCTTAAGTCACACCGATAGAGCATCTGTTTTGTGATGAACCAATTATTATCTACCGCTTTTTTGAACCAGCAAATAAATCAGACACATGCATTTCATGGTGGGAAATACATTTTATCCTATGGGAGCTGAACTGGTTGAATGATCCCTTTGTTTATAAATCCTGAGGGGTGAGATAATCCAGCATCCAATCACGGTCTAACAAAACATCTTTTGCAATGCCAGATAATAATATGCTGATATACGAGGTGATTATGAGAAAATTATTGTCTCATAATGAACTGGTGTCTCAAACACTGCCCAGTGTGTAAGAGTCATGAATGGTTTGGGTGATGTGTATTATAGTCCCTAATTACTTCCATTGACTGGAGACTGGAGATTGATTGGAATTGGTCTGAAACTCAAGAGACCGAGATAGACTGTTGTGAAATTCCTTACAATATCTCCAAGAATGTGGCGAAGATAGTAAGTAAAAAAAAAAAAAGAATTGAAAAATCCATGGTGTGGAATATAAATAATATATTTGGTCCTGCGGGATTAGGGAGTGAATCGAGAGACCCACAGGGAGCAATCCTTGTTGTATTGTTGTAACACCCAACAACAATAGACAGAGAGACTGTGGGGGGGGGGTGTCAAGGGGACCTTTGGGTGCCTTGGAAAGTACTATTATAAATCCAATCTATTTTAATTATTATGTTGTAAGTTTAGACAGCTGTACCAGATCAATTCCCCATCCCTATGGGTTTCCCCGTTAATGGATGGAAATACTCGTGTGCATTTCCCCTCCTCCCGTATTGAGTCTTTTGAATATATATTATATATATATTAACCTATTCCAGTTTTGCCTACCGCTAATTGACTTATAGGGTTTTGTGTTTTTTGCATGTTTCATATTATTTACATCTCACATAATATTATATATTATTTTGTTAGATTTGTTGCTTGATTTGGTGAAAACGTAAATCATCACCAGCTATCCGTCATATCGAGGTGGATTTGAGGACTGCCACCAGACAGTGGCTGTGTGTGTGCGTGCGTGCGTGCATGCGTGCGTGCGTGCGTGTGAGAGTGTGCGTGTGTGTTTTCTCAATGGGAATGTATTCTGGTAGGCTCATACACAGTGTGGTTGTAACTTTTTCATGTGCTGTCCTCTGGTCTACTGGCAAATGATCTATTTCCCCATTAAAGGAGAATTTCTGTATTTTTCAACCTGGACCCTATTTTCCTAACTTTGTGTGTAAGTGATTGGTTGCAAATTGGGACATCAGTTTTAGAAATTGGTGCAGTATTGAGCTTCAACTGGGCAACTGTGAAACAGGCTGCAACACTCCTGCAAGACTCAGGTCCCACATTCAGTCCTGATCTGGGATCAGCAGGCAGATGGAGATCAATAGAGGCGCTCCCAGTTCTGTCTCTATGATATAATAAGAATAAGAGCGTCGCAGAAAATACGCTTTTTAAAGGACGTACATGCACGGTTGCCACATGCCCTATCAGCCTCTGTTCCAGGCCGTTGCGCGACACATTCTAGCTAAATACGGCATACATTTCTGTTCTGGGTGACTAGTTTAAAATAAAATAAGATAAAAAATAAGGTCCAGGTTGTAAAAAAAACAAAAGCAAATTATCCTGGGTCCAGGCGGGTTTGCAAAACTGTAGCCGTGCAGAACTCTGGTGTGATAAAGTGGGTTGGCGATGTTACAAAGACAAAAGACAAAGATGTAGCAAATAGCAGTCACACCCAATAAAACAGCCTACAGCTACAGGATGCAAAGTCAGTGTGCCTTATAATCAATAAAATAATGAGAGGAAGAAAGAGGGCAAATTAGCTTCCTATCATTAACATTAACTCTCTCTCTGCTGGATCTTATCAGCCGCCGATTTCTGGCAGTGAAATTGAATCATCTGCTTTTCTGATTGATCAAATTCCCATTTCCAAACCTGGGTCGGGTTTAGCTAAACTGATTGTTATTGACCAAATGTCAAAGGGTAATATTTCTCAAGGGCACATGCCATTTTCTTATCCATTTAGATGACACTTTTGTCCATGAGTGAAATGACTGAGCAAGAAGGATTTCTGCTAATGCTAAAAGCTAAGGCTACATTTGCTGAAGGTCAGGGATGAAATCAAAGGGAAATGATGAGAAGAAATATGACACAAATTGAATTATAAGTGTCAAATTTGCTTTAGCATTTAGGCTACACGGTCCAAATACTCTCTTCAGGATCAAACATCTCTTGATCACGTGATTTACTTTTTGACGTGCTGTAGGATGTGAGGATAATATTCTTGCATTTATACCTGAGTGCCTGCTGCGTTAACACCACTGGTGTGTCTGGGCTGATAAATTACAGTTCTTTGTTGTTGTTTACTGTTCACATTCTATTGTTCTTTTCCAGTACCTTACAATCAATCAGCATATTATCATGATGTCATATTTTGGCAATTCTCCCAGGTTCAGTCCAATCATCTTCAATAGTTTCTTTAGACAAAAGCTGAGGTTTTCAAGGTCACGCAAGTGTATCTTATTGATCAAGATCTTGTTGGTCAGAGAGCCCAACACTGTATATGCCCATAACAGGGCCCATAATATCCCTAAGAGGGTTTGATCATTTGTGATACATTTGTGATACTTCTTCAGAAGACACCTGTGTGTGTCGAAACGTTAGTCTTTGTTTGCACCGACCTATTAAATTGCCTAACTTTGACCGTGTGCTCCAGATCCTTTTGTTTCACTATTTTTATAAGCATTTTATGAAATGTCTATGGGAAAATAAATGGCGGATGAAAATCTCTGGTACAGTGCTGAAGCAGGAAGTAGGCGGTCACTTTGCCTCTCTATTGTAATTAGGGAGACTCCTGCCCTCGAGAGCAATCCCCAAGAGATACACTATGGCTGCACAGTGACATAACATGACACCTCGCTCCTGTGTGTGTGTGTGTGTGTGTGTGTGTGTGTGTGTGTGTGTGTGTGTGTGTGTGCGCGCGTGCGTGCGTGTGTGTGTGTGTGTGTGTGAGCTCTAGTTCAAGCACGTGTGCAAACAGATCCCATTTCCTTCAGCCTGTAATTATGTGAAGATGACCCGGCGTACAACACTGACTAATGTACAGTGTTAATTTTGGCAGCTATTTTAGATTTAGTCTTAAGTCTTAGTCTTTGGACGAAAACGCTCATTAGTTTTCACATTTTAGTCATTTCTATCCTTGATAGTTTTAGTCTAGTTTCAGTCGACGACAACGCAAAACGTTTTAGTCGACGAAAAGTCATAACATTTTAGTCAACTTTTAGTCATTACTTCTAGTCAAAATGTTTTCTGTCTTTAAAACGAATTCAGTTAGGCCAACAGAGGCATTGGAAATTGGAATCAAGGTTAACAGGTTGTATCAAGTGTTGAAATTCGTAAAGCAACATTTAACTCTTAACACTTTTACTTGTGTAATATCCAGATTCCTCACGGCTCGTGCACACCTACAATGGCAAAATCGCTTTTCCGCTGTGCCCCAGCATTTTGTGGCCGTGGAAACCAGCTTCCAGCTTGGAGCTGTAGAAACGTTTTCAGGTAGATGTACACAGAAGGGTGGGGGGAGGAAATGTGTAGGAAGAGCTGTCATTGGGTAGCTTAACGAAAGGTCCCGCCCTAGTCCCGCCCTTCGAGCGTTAACCCGCTCAGGGACAAGCCGCCTCTAGTCTGCGACAGCGAAACGCTGGGCGGTTCCTGCGGCAGGGGGCGCGAGGTTGAAATGGACCAATCAGACGTGGAAATAGAGCAAGACAGCCTATCAAGATGCAGCGTCAAAGAGGCTTTCACAGGAGGCATGCCGCAGAGCGTTTCATGGTGTGCATGAGCCGTTACCAGTTTGATAGCTCTAGCCTAGACTCTCCCATCAGTGTTAATTTTGGCAGCTATTTCAGATTTAGTTTTAGTCTTCTTTAGACTAAAATGCTTATTAGTTTTAGTCACATTTTAGTCATTTGTACCCTTCATAGTTTTAGTTTTTCAGTGAAAATAGGTAGTCAACGAACATTTTTCGTCATAGTTTTCGTCGGCGAAATGAACACCTGCTAATGTACTCGTAAAGGTCCTTGATAACAGAAGCGTCAGTCACATAGCCTGCCAAACCAGCTGGCAAACCAGCCGGTCACGTGAACTCACACCGGCTGGGTTACCAGGCTATCAGTCACAAGGAACAAGGTGCAAATCGAATGCATGTGATGTGGCACAACTAAGCCTTAATGGGAAACTGTGATTATTTTATCTTGAATTTGATATCAAATACTTTTGCCTTGTGAAGTCACAAGTGCCAGCATTCACCAGTAAAGGAACTGGTCGCTTATTAGTCCATGCTAATGCATTATTGCTTTTGCCTTGACAAAACAAGATCATTATTTGCTGTTGATTGGAAGAAGATTGACCAAGGGATCATGTTGGCTGATTAGTTTGAATCTCTATGGATTTACTAATGGATTTACTTACAAAAGAAAACAATGTTTTTGGATTTTATGCTGGGTGAAATCCATCATTATAAATCAGTCACTCAACCACAAACTCAACCTCCAGACATAATCAATACATTGAATGATCCCCTGGTCAAACCAATGTGGTGGCTTCTCGATCACTCCATATTCTTTGACCTTCAGGGCTATTGGTAACCACCTCTGTCTCATTCAGAAGGTAGCTTCCTTCTTCCTTCATACTGTACCTAACAAGGAACCTTGACTGGGAACAGTCAATTGGGAATCCCCCCCTTATTGATAGATAAATAAATGGTTTGAGATAGACAACTTTCCTAGGCAAGTCTGCCAACAGCCAGTACGATCAGACGGCTTTTTCAAAACCGATTAAATGATAGAGATATGCCTCCTAGCTTTGTGTACTTGTTGGTTATGAAAAATAAACAATGTACTTTTTATACCATCGATACTGCACAGCCAGTTAATTTATCAAACTAACCTGAAATAGACACTGCTGCAGTAATGTTGTTATTGTTACTAAACTATGCCAGTCCAGTTGAGTGAAAGTACTCAACTGCATTCCAGAAAGAAAAATAAGTTTCCGTGACGACAATTGTTACCTAAAAATTTTAAATGTATTTTATTTTTTACAGTCATAGGTTCATTTTGGAAAACTTTTTGTTGAAGCGGGGACTTCTGTCCGCCATTACTTTTGTTTAGGAGGATTGTTGATGTCGAGGAAGTTTGTTCGCTCCTTCGCTGATGTTGCAAGGTATTGTGGGATGTCCAACTCAACGGGATGTCCAACTCAGCCTGAGAACAACCGTAGCCTAATGCTCCCTTCAACATCTGTCAAAATGAGACTGTGGCCTAACCTGAAAATGACTTCCTACCTACAAATGCTGCCTGAAATGCAAATCTTATTTGGGTTTGAGACAAGGTCGAAAGCAGAGGTCAGTGAAAACAGCAGCAAACTGATTGGTTTGCAGTTGCTGTAGATGGGTGGTTAGGTGACATGTCATGTCACATTAGCTCACTCACTCAGCTCCACATGATCTGTGTTTGCAGTCTCGAGGGGTCCATCACCATTGTCTACTTTTACAAGGGAAGTGACTGATAAGGGCCATTCAAAATTCTTATGCAATCCTTAAAGGGATACGCCAACATTTCTGGAGATTCGCCTATTTGCCAAATTGCTGATAGTAAAAGTAAAATCTACATGCCTTTATCTTGACTGTGCATGCAGTACAAACTGTGGTACAGGCCACACTGCTAATTAGCTTAGCACTACAATGGCAGTCTATGGTTAGCCTAGGTAAACCCAGCCACCACGTGACCTGCTCTCTCAGTTCCCAGTCACATAGTGACTGAGAACAGGTCTGAGAGCAGGTCACGTGGGGGATGGGTTTACCCAGGCTAGTCTATGGTACCGCTGCCTACCCCCGTTCAGTCGCCCAAAATACACATTCCAACAGTGATAGAAAAACTCATATGTACTGTACATGTTGTGAGTTGTGTACTCATCACACGATGAAATAATCCAAAGTTACGGGGAAAGGAAATTTTCGGCGTAAATCCATAGCGAGAACTAACAAAGAGGGTTCCCTCTCTAACCAAAGTTACTTCCTTGTTTGCCTGACAGGCATGCGCTGTGTGCAGTCATCAGTACAGCGCATGTGCGTCAGGCAAAAGAGGGAGTAACTTTGGTTACAGAGGGAACCCTCTTTGTTAGTTCTCGCTATGGAGTTACATCGAAAATGACAGTTTCCCATAACTACTGTAGTATGGAGTATTATTTCATCGCGTGGTGAGTACACGAGTCATACCTGTAGTGTTTCTGATAGGCTATATAGTGTTTTTCAAAATGCCGCTTCATGGTCTTAACCTCAAGGCAGAACAGTCTATAATGTATTAGCATAGACCAGAGACTATGATAGTGACATTTTCAAATGGCTACGCTCGACTATACCGCCACATAAATCATTGGCTTCTCCTGCCAAACATCAACATCAAGGCCCATCAAGCTGCCTCAAGCCAGCTTTCAATCATGTCATGCTCCAAAAATGATTGCTTGACTACCAAACTATACATAATGCATAGTTTTCCCACTGACTTGTATTGACTTGATGATGTAATTTCATGCAACATCCTGTCCATTGGCTTTGAAGCATCTCTCATGGTGAATTTGTAGAAACGAACCAGAGAGGCAGCGTCATTTTCCGTCTCACCAAAAGGAGGACATTGGTTAAAGCAGAGCTTTAAGCCAACAGAGTTCTCTGTCGGCACGGTAGTCATTTCACCTCAACATCCTGCAGTCTTGAGTTACTGGTAACAGGCTATAGGGGACGCACCGCTCAAATTACCCTCGCAGAAGCATATTCTTTTCCCAAAAGCCCACTGTAAAGGTCAGACGGCGGCCTAGGCAACCAAACAGGTCTAGTGAGTAACCCTGACCCAGAGCAATTTAGAGAGAGCGGTGTCAGCGGAGGAACAGAATGCGTGACTCATTAGCCAATGAACAGCCAGGAAGGGGTCTTGCGCTACTTTTGAATGCTAAAATAAAGCTGTAATGTACAATTTGATTAAAAAAAAAAAAAAAAAAAATTCAAAGTACAACACAAACTGTCCATTTTGCTGCAACTCGACAGTGCTGCTTAATCCAGAACCTTACTTCCTGGAACTCTTGAGAGTAAAAAACTGGTCCATTGGACTGAATGGAGATGTCGCGACTCTTATATATATACGACTCTGCCCTGACCCACATAGCACCGCAGGCAGGACTGATAACTGAACAAAAGGGTTGTGTGATGGCATCTTGTGGATGAGACAAAGAAGAAGAGAGAAGGCAGGACAGGACACCCCAGGCTCAATGGTCAGATCAATTCTCAAAGTTAAAAAGAAGAAGGACCCGGCGAAGGGAGAATCAATATGTGGACTCCCCTGGACCTCACCACAATGAATCATTGTACCATAACCACAGGCAGAGTCTGACAATTTAACAAAGGTAGAAAAAAGTATCGAGGCAAAGTTTGATGAAAAAGCCAACTGTGTGTGTGTGTGTGTGTGTGTGTGTGTGTGTGTGTGTGTGTGTGTGTGTGTGTGTGTGTGTGTGTGTGTGTGTGTGTGTGTAGGTGTGTGTGTGTGTGTGTGTGTGTGTGTGTGTGTGTGTGTGTGTGTGTGTGTGTGTGTGTGTGTGTGTGTGTGTGTGTGTGTGTGTGTGTGTGTGTGTGTGTGTGTGTGTGTGTGTGTGTGTGTGTGGTGCTGTAGTCAATCCAAATAATTGTCTGCGTGGATGAGACACACGACATCTCTGAAAACCGGAGGGTCATTGAAACGTCTCATTAGTCACCGGATGTCACCAGGACTTGAGACTCAAATAAATCCCCACACAAGTCCTGTGGCACACCAGATGACTGAACATGATCACACCCAGTGAAGAAGCCAAGCCATTCTGGATTGAAGTACTGCAGCATCTCTGCTCTGGTTCAAGCACATCGAAGTGCTGTGTTTGCTTCTTTTTAGCATCAGAAAGATAACATGGAACTCGTGCTCATTATCGCTCCTTCCTTTAGGCAGAGAAATGCACACAAGGTGCACGGCTGGTGGAGATATTTCCCCCGTAAGTCAACCACCCTGAGGGACATGAATCTCTGCTTGCCAAGTGAAGAAGTTTCTATTGGGCGACCATTATAAAGGCAGGTACACCAGCAAGGTATTTAACTGCATCGATGGTCACATGCTTCAGCGGAGCAGAGGAGAGGATAGTTCAGTTAAAGAAAAAAATAATAATACGAGAATAGCAACAACACGTCCAGTGACTGTTGCTATGTGTGTTAGCTGTTCCTGCGTCATCGTTTTCTTTGGGAATGTGAGAAAGCAAAATTCCACAATGCTCTTCTTTGACGACGTGGTGTTTTTCCACGCTGTTGGGTGAGATCTGTCCTGCTGTGCTGCTGCATGTGACATATGCCGCTTGTTAATCTACATTCTAATCCACTGAATGTGAATGAAGCGCGCTTGTGCTCACCTTGAAATCCATGCAATGACTTATGGCATATAGAATAATATTCTTTGTGTCCTGGAGAGTTGCCTGCTATGTAAGCGAGTGAATCAGTCCGATCGTGAGTCCCGAGTGGTAGCGAGTTGTTGGTTAAACTCATAAAGGCCTGTTGAGCAGCTCCACCAAGGGAGCTATAGCTCACTGTGGATAGCACGTGCACTTTGATCAAATCCCGTCTCCACCGCTGGGCGACCCCCTAACAGGGGTTGCAGTGCGGACTGTCAACACAATAGAGAGCCCCAGGGATGACGTATTTTTGTAGTCAGAACGCGGAAGTCCCGGACTTCCTGGTTCTTCACTGTTTCTTGCTTTGAATGGGTTTTTGCCGCGATGCTTGGTCTCTGAGCAACGCAAGTTTAATCAAACGCGAACCAGAGTTCAGTTCAGTCGGATAATCTTCACACATGAGGACCACTTTCATGAGTTTTGTAGCGTAAATGCAAGCCCTAGAAGTAAAAAGCTCGAGCTAAGCTAATCCAGAACTACACACTGTCGCACAGGCTTCCACGTCACGTCAGCACTCAACCTGTTGTTGATGTGTGCACTGATTACCCCGGGCTGAACGGGGCTGAACCAGGTGAGGGAAGATAATTTCCGTGTTCGTCCTTTGAAGTGATGACGTTATTGACGTATATATCCACGTCGACTCAACAGTGTAGTCTCATTTAGCCGTTTGCTAGCTAGCTGCCCTTTTAACGGCACGTAAAAGCTTCAAAACTCATAAAAGTGGTCCTCGTGTGAAGATGATATTACTAAACACTGGTTCGCATTTGATTAATCTTGCGTTGCCCAGAGACCTTATTAGAAGCATTGCGCCAAAAACCCATTCAAAACTCCCATAGGCGAAAACAGTGAAGAACCAGAAGTGTTAGCATCGATGATTTCCGGACTCGTTCCTGCGGCTCTCTATAGCAGCGCCTGCTAAGGAGAACTGTAAGTCTATGCGTTGATTTTTTTTTTTTTATAAATAGGCTCCCACAGATGATGCAAATTGGAATTTTATCAGTGCACTGGTGTTTAAGTGACATCTGGCTATTACTGTAAGACTAGCGCTGTTTGGCCCAAGCGAGGGTAGCAAAGTGCTCTGAAAAGCCGAAGGAAAAATAAATTAGGTGAGTGCATACAGTTCGCAACAGCGTTCACAGTGAGTATGGGTGTCCCTCATGATGTTGCCACTGGCCCTGGGGTGGAAATTAATTGCTAATGCAAATCTATAGTAGGTGTACTGTGTTCACTATGCAGGGTCAAAACAGCTAACGGGTACCTGGGTGCAGGACGACGAAAGGGGAAAATGTGTTTTCAGAATGAACCTAGCTGTAGAGACACCTGTCCATCTCTCTATGTATGGACGCAGGCATGCAGCAGAGGGAACACAGCAGGGGATGTGTTTGTGTGAATATGTATGTGTCAAAGCCTTCAAATGCTTGGAGAAACACGCTGAAAGGATTTTGTTTCTGCCATAGTTCCAGCAGTAATTGATAGATTTGCACATGGAGAATTGTTTGTGTGGATTCATTGTTATCTCCGGCAGGAGGAGCTCATGCATTCGGTCGTGTGCGTGCATGAGTGAGTGTGTGTGTGTGTGTGGGTGTGCGCGTAAAGAAGCAGATGGCATTTTGGTCATCCAACATGTGGGTGAGCCGTCAGTGAGAAGCATGGGCATTACCTCAGAAATGTATGAAAAATCATAACATATGATTATCGTTGATCTATCATGATCCACGACCCATTTTTGTGAAAGTTTGCTCTGCCCCGTTGTAATCCCAGTGTCTAATGGGACTCTTCTCCAGACGTTATGATGCAATGAAGCAGCTTGAGGGACAAAAAAGCAGCTGTGAATTTAAGTTCTAATCAAACTCTCTCATGTAGATTTCCACTGGTAGTCTAAATGAGTAGGTAGGTCTCTAAATGAACACATGAGCAATACCTAACGTAAAACATGCTGCATGGAAAAACATCAAGGGCATTAACAAGACCAGAAGGACAAAGAATGCAGAAAACGGATTAAAATACTTGGCAATTGTGATAGCAAATTATTGATTGAGTGCTTATTGATTGATTGCTTATGAACTATGGCCCTTCTAAGATGTATTTTGTTAACTATGCTCTTCATCATTGCAGAATATTCCTGTGCAGGGAGAACATGTATCTTGTTTTGGGTGGGTAGACTGGAGTGTTGTGTCTAGTGAACATTAGATTGACTACTGACGTCATGGAAAGATACTGAGTTGGAGAGAGGTTGAATGAAGTGGAAAAGTACTGCCCTCCAGGGTGGGGGGCGGGTGTTATAGTTTCAGTATATGACGTGTTGTAAACGATGATTCGGGGCTCCTGTCTGACAACGTGGTCGGGGGAGACCTCTGTGCACAGATGTTTAATATAGAATAAAAACTTCCTAAATACACTTGAAACGGATATCTCATTATTGATGGATCAGCAGAGCATTTCAGGAGTTTTTGCCATCACACACTACAGTTATCATTAGTTTCATTTTCCTTTTGAATACGTTTATGATTTCATACAGTGTCGTTATTAATGCATGAGTCTAGGTTCCCCTCGTACACCCAGAGAGAGAGAGAGTTGCAGCAGTCCCATAATGAAGCAATTCCCTCCACACTGTGGCACGACCTCATGATGGGTCTCATTTAGCACTGCCTCTTTGATAGGCCCACAGCTTTTTAATAGCTCCATTCTTCGCTGCCCCGAGGGTGGCCGTTTGTCACTATGAGTTAATTCAAAGAGTTAACTCCAGGAGTGAGCTGTAGAACGGTCTTTGGATAGTTAGCAGAATGCCCCAGTATTACACTTCTTCTCTGGTTTTGAAGTTGGCTGACCGCCCGAGGGTCTCAAATTAACGAGGCATTGAGACAATGTTCATGAAGTTGCATCAGCAGAGATTTATTTTTGTTCTCCCATCCAAGCCACGGTTTTCTGCAGTGCAAACAAGACAGTCAGTACAAGCCAAAGTCAATAATACAAAGTGAATATAAAAATGACAAATCAAACTATTACCAGCTGGATTAAATAATTAGCTCAACATATTACAACAAATGAAATGTGCATAAACAGAAATAAGGCTTACATGTCAGGGACGCATGGCGAGAAAAATGAGTTGGGAGGCAGAGAGTTCTCAGCTCTGTGTGAGAGCTAGATATTGGACTGGCCTGGGATCACACCTGCCTCCAATTGGCCTCCAATTGCCAATCAGGGAGGGGGATGAGTGACATTGTGGGTGTAACCTTCTAACCCACAGAGAGCTGCCATACACAGCATGAGA
The DNA here is from genome assembly GCF_964638095.1 of Poromitra crassiceps. Taxonomy (NCBI): domain Eukaryota; kingdom Metazoa; phylum Chordata; class Actinopteri; order Beryciformes; family Melamphaidae; genus Poromitra; species Poromitra crassiceps. Next base: position 8,306,789 of record NC_139649.1, read on the forward strand.
GAACTCACAACACCCAGCTTGTTATTTTTTGTGCAGATGGGGCTTCTTTCCTTGTCCGGCTGATAGAGTTTTCGTCACATCATCACTGATTTCTGACCGAATGTTTCAGATCATCAGACAGACACTCCGTTTTTTAGACGGGCAGATGGCTTTTAGGTATAACCTAGAAAACCATGGCCTAAATCCCTGGCTTATCATCTTCTACAGACAGATGTGTGCACATGTAATGCTAGCCAGTGGTAGTGCTCTGCAGTAAGTAGCCTAAAAACCACACTCTCTGAGACGTCAAGAGACATGGAGGTATATGTACCAAATGTCTTCGGCCTGGTATGTTCGTGCTTCTGCACGTGCAGATGGTGCCTCAATGTCACACGTTCTAATAATTGGCTGTATGTCGGCAACGTGCCAAACCAGCTGTAGCTTTAGCTAACAAGCTAAGTTAGAGCGGCCACCTCCCATGCTGGAGATTCTCGGTTCGATCCCCAGCTACACAATGCAGGCTACAGGAGCACAGCTCACCAGATGAAAAGGCTGGAACCTGAAGCCTCTGGTGCAAGTTCCAACATAGAAAAGACTGGTGACTGGAGCCACCCTGTACTTTTACCCAGTTCAGTGCCAGGAAACTGGAGAGGCTATAGGGAATTTTTCAGTCTGAACATTTTGTCTGCACACAGTCCATCAATATGACAGCTCTTTTTGGATGCTGGAGGCTAGTTTCTGTCCTCTTTCTAAGCACTTTGAAGCCTTTGGTCTGTCGCAGTGGGGCTCCTCTTCATACCCGCAGGCCCATTTTATTCTCATTCGAAGCTGTGTCATTCAAAATCAATCGATATTTCATAAATTAGCCACTAAATGATGTTCTCATCTCTGAGCTCTTCTGATCTAAGCCTCCGTGGGAGGAACCTGCTTCGGGTGTGAAATATGGATTGGCTCATATGGATTCATCAATTTGCCAGCGTTGGGGAAGCTACTTTGAAAGCATAGCTTAGGAAGCTACCAGCTACTTCACCATGGAAGTAATTGAAACTACAGCAAAGCTACCCTGGGAGAAATGTAGTTTAGGAAATATACAAGCTACGCAGAAAGACTGAACTTTCATCTGTGTTTTTTAGGCAGCAAAGTTATTTGTATTTAAAACATGGAAATAGGCGTAACAATCTTCTTTTAGTTTTTATTACACTTCTAATTAATCTGAGGATATTAAAGCCGGTCGCTGGTGACGTTAAAGACAGGGCAGTGCTGTAATATGTCTCCTCCATCGGGAATCGAAACAATAGCCCACCTGTCAGGTAGCGACACAGACACAGCAATTGATCCTGCTGAGCTATGAGCTGTTTTAGAGTCACCTTCTGAATTATACACACTGTGTTCACACTGACAACAACAAAGAGCATAAAGAGAGAAATATATATAATAAGAATTCCATTGGTTGGAACTGAACAAGTGAGCAGCTGTTTATCTGACTGAGCTAGAGTCAGAGACTGACTAGACTCTTACATCAGCTTATTTCTATCAGTGTTCAAACTACTGATGATGATAAGAGATAGCATCACTGGTGCTGCCTGAGGCAGGGATTGAACAAACAACTGTTGAACATCACACATCATCCATATGTTTATCTGAGTGAGCTATAGAACACTATAAAACACAACGTTTTCATATTGTAGCTTTAAGCCTTGATCTGGGACTGTTGAAGTAGGTCTGACGAGAAGGAGATAAGAGAGGAATATGAGTGTGTGATTTGAAAAATAAAGTTGCACTTCACAATCAGTGTTGGGGGTAATTACAAAAGTAACATATTACATGTAATATATTACTTTTAGCAGTAACTCAGTAATATAACTTATTACTTATAGGATTTCAGTAATATTATACCAGTTACTTTGTCAAGTAACTCAAGTTACAAATTGAGTTTTTCTTTTAGTCAAAGCACCTATTTAAATAAAGATACAATCATTTCCTAATCAAACCGTGTGTTTTTATGCAAATAACCACTATAGATGACAATAACAAAGGGAAAGAATAACATTTAGAATTTTGGATTGTTTACACTGACTTCAAGGTGGTTTAAATTATTTTCCGGGATGGTTCCGGGGCGGTGATGTCATTCTGCTGCTGCTGCTGTTTTGGTGAAAGTAATGCAAAAGTAGTGTAATAAGTAACAAGTTACTCTACACAGACAGTAATATTGTAAAGTAACTTATTACTTTCAAATTAAAGTAACTAGTAATATGTAGTATATTACGTTTTGAAAGTAATTTGCCCAACACTGTTCACAATTAGGAAGTTCTTTACTGGACTTGAGAGCCTGAAAATCTTCAGTAAATATCCTGCAGTCTTTTTTTTTAGATGATTGTTGGGGGGCATTTCTGCCTTTATTTAGATAGGACAGTAGACAGACAGGAAAGGTGAGGATGGAGAGAGGGGCAAAGGACCTCGTGTCGGATTCGGACCAGAGCCTCCTTTTTAACCAGGTTAATCCCATTGAGATCAAAGATCTCTTTTACAAGGGAGACCTGGCCAATTAAGACAGCTGCATAAAAAGGTACAGACAAAACAACAGCTGCACAGCTCTGCTTCCTATCCAAAATGCCAATGATATCGTTCACCACCTTTAACGACGCCGTAATAGTGCTATGTTGCTTTCTGAAGCCAGACTGATGTTTGGAAAGAATGTCATGCTTATCTAGAAACTCCTTTAACTGCTCACTTACGAGCTGTTCAAGAATCTTGGACAGAGCTGACAACTTAGAGATGGGTCTATAAATTATTATAGACTCTATAATAATTTAAAGAAGTGCCCCCCCCCCCCACCCTTTTAACAGAGGTAGACCATAGGCTGATTTCCAAAATTGGGGAATTACCTTAGTCAATCACCTTAGTGCAAAAATAGTTAAATTGGGAGTCTTGTTTATTTATGGAAACCTAAGGTTGGTTTTGATATGTTCTATTTACTTGGTTTCTCTCCTGTCGAGCTAGTATTAGCAGGGCTATACCTCTTTTCCGCCTTCCGCTGCAAAGACATGCACGTCCTATTATCTCTCTGTCAGAACAAAGCCACAACCCTTTGCAAAGTTTCCCTTCATTTAATATTCATCACTGGTTTACACTCTTCAGATTTAGTCAGACAACTTCAACTAAAACATTTCTTCTGTGTGCAGCCAGAATTGTGCACGCCCTACAGAATGCAGACAGCGCAATCTTTCTCAGGAGAGGCCCGCCTTTCAGAATCTGTATTCTGGAGGAGAACAATCAACTTTTCCTGCATGAAATGTATGAGGAGGGAAAATTTGCCAAATGAAAAGTTTTGCTTCATCCACCAACTCAATGAACTGCTTTTGCAAAGAGATGATCACCGCAAAGAGATGGTTACGGTGTTTCACTGTCAGGTGTTGTTTTTAAGCGGTGTTTCACTGTCAGGTAGCTTTTGTTTTTAAGCAGTGCAGCCGCTTCTAGAAGTGACTTTGTGTGTTTGTGGAGGGATGTGTGTGGCGGGATTTGTGTGCACCTCTATGTTTGTACTGAGATTTTGGGGAGACTGGCTCGAGGCCACAAGGAAAGGGGGTGTGGCCCCGCCCCCAGCTTCCCTTGGTCTGCACAGACAGGCAGCTGAGCCAAAGGCGTAGTAGAGAGAAAGAGAGAGTAATGTCTCGTCTTGAGGAAGTCGGTAATGCACGTATGCACACATGCACACACGCATGACACATTCATCGCATGTTTGTGCAACAATCTATGTCTACAGCAGACTATTGGACTTTCGGTAACCCTTTATTTTACAGGTACCCTAGTTACATATGAACTATTTGTAATTACACATGAACACCAAATGTAATTACACAGTAATTACCAATAGTTATAAATGATGTTCATATGTAGTTACATTGTAACAGACCTGTAAAATGGAGTGAGTCTGTTCAACTGTAGTTCATATGTAGTTACATGGTAACAGACCTGTAAAGTGGAGTGAGTCTATTCAACTGTAGTTCATATGTAGTTACATGGTACCGGACCTGTAAAGTGGAGTGAGTATATTCAACTGTAGTTCATATGTAGTTACATGGTAACAGACCTGTAAAGTGGAGTGAGTCTATTCAACTGTAGTTCATATGTAGTTACATTGTAACGGACCTGTAAAGTGGAGTGAGTCTATTCAACTGTAGTTCATATTTAGTTACATGGTACCGGACCTGTAAAGTGGAGTGAGTCTATTTAACTGTAGTTACATGGTACCGGACCTGTAAAGAACCCCCCCCCCCCCCCCCCCCATGAGCTGTAAATGGCTCATGGGACTATTTACACCACAATTCAGAAAATTATTAGAATGTATTTTTTTATTTAAAATCTTTAAATATAACTAAATGTTTCTAGAGCACAGTGCATACAATTTATTTAGCAAATAGGGGATTTATAGACTTGGGGGGGGTATAGACTTTGGGGAGAGATGATCCGGGGGTCTGCTGACCAAAGGGGTCTTTGAGGGGCTTCGACTGGGTCCCCAACAAATTGAGAAATTGGGAAATTGATGGGGAAATGACTCATTTACAATAAGCTAAGAATTAGAATGTAGAAGAATGGCTATTTTGATTATAGTTTCACTGTTACCTCTATATCTACAATACTTATACTATATATATATATATATATATATACACAATACTTATTATAATTTTTGTATTGGAATTCTGGACAAAATCATACCTACAACTAAATAAAGTATCAATATTTTCCCCCAAGTCTCTGTGTATAATAACAAAGCTATGAAGTGACAGCAACTACATCTGACTGACATACAGTTATCCTCTTAATCTCCACCATGAAATTTGGAAAGCCCTCGTGGCTGAGTGGTTAAAGCCGCTTGCTTTGCAATCAGAAGTTCAGTGGTTCGAATCCACCACTGGGTTTTAGCAATCTCTGTCCCAGCCCGGAGCTTCTTTACAGGTCCGGTACCATGTAACTACATATGACCCACAGTTGAAAAGACTCACTCCACTTTACAGGTCCGGTACCATGTAACTACATATCAACTACAGTTGAACAGTCTCACTCCACTTTACAGGTCCGGTACCATGTAACTACATATGAACTACAGTTGAATGGTCTCACTCCACTTTACAGGTCTGTTACAATGTAACTACATATGAACTACAGTTGAACAGACTCACTTCATTTTACAGGTCTGTTACAATGTAACTACATATGAACTACAGTTGAACAGACTCACTCCATTTTACAGGCCTGTTACAATGTAACTACATATGAACTACAGTTGAACAGACTCACTCCATTTTACAGGTCTGTTACAATGTAACTACATATGAACGTAATTTATAACTATTGGTAATTACTGTGTAATTACATTTGGTGTTCATGTGTAATTACAAATAGTTCATATGTAACTAGGGTACCTGTAAAATAAAGGGTTACCGGACTTTCTTCCCACTGGCCTTAGGCGCTAAACTGGCGTTAAACGCAAAAAAACACGCTTTGCGCCTGCCTCGGGAACATAGCATCATGTTTTTAGGCCCCGAAATGCGCTTTACGCCGAAGAGGCGTGGCGCAGTGCCAGAATACGCCAGAATGGGCGTTTCGGCCTTAAATACCGGCTTAACGCTATCTTCCCCCCTGGCGTTAATTTAGCGCTTAGCGCTTTTCAAAACCAGGCCTTATTCAGTGCGCCAGGGATATTACTCTGCGTAATTACGCGCAGCTCTCCTCTGACGATCTCACACTCTCTCCCCCTCTCTCTTGCGTGTCAGACATGCACAATGACCGATGAAAAAAAAGTTGTTATACCATAGTTTTGAGCCCCTGTCATTCAGAGGCTGTTGCGTCATCCTACCTGTGCAGTGGGGGAGAAGAAAAGGTAGTGAGAGAAAATGATATCATTCTGCCCAAACTTTCACCAATCTAATCTCATCATGACATCCAGGGATAGGCTATATTTTTCTAGCCGATGCGTTTAGCACATTCTTTTCACTTTGATCTTGTTATAGTGTAGCGTATTTACATGCTTGCTGTATTTAAACTGCAGTGAGATTGGTTTGAGAAGCATAATAATATGGAATAATATATATGGAGACAGATGGGGATGAAAGAGGGAGGGGGGAGCTCAGAACGCTTTGGTGGGGCTTTTCTGACCGGATTGGATCGCTCCGTGGAATGGAACATGAAAGGGACATTGTGATTCGTTTACTGCACTTCTCCAATGAGCATGGTGTGAATAATTCTACACTTAAAAGGTGTGGTTATAATGCTTAAGGCCGCGTGTAGCGCCAACACGAAAATAGGCACTGCGCCGGTCCACGCCCACTAATGTAGGCTGCGTCTGGCGCTAAGCGCTAATTTAAGGCCAGTGGGACGATAGGGCCCTATGTCTACAGAAGACAAAGAGAGAAAAAGGTCCTTTCTGAAAGGTTTGAATAAAGAAAACTGCAGGCGATCACAAGATCTGCTCCCATGAAACACAATCAGAGATAGGAAAAAAGCAATCTCAGGGGAAGGAACCCCTGCAGCAAACTGATAGACAACTTGGGGCAAGATCCATTTTCAGAGATGCTGTTATTCTTTTGGAGAAATTGCACTGCAGTTATAAAAACACTTAAAAATTGTTGCTGTGCTTTGCCGCCATGCCATCTAGAATCAGAAGGACAGGAGCAAAGAAGGATTAGTGATTGATTAAGACATAGATTTCTTTTTCTTTACAAGTAAACACATGGACCTTATCAGAAACAGTTATTTAATCAATTGTGTACAATTACAAACAATCCTACCAAAACAAAAACGAAGATCATCTGTCGAGCCATCTGAAAGGGACGAAAACCATTAGAATTGATATTCCAGGGGTGCCTGGGTGGTGTAGCGGTCTATTCCATCACCACCAACACGAGGGCCGCAGGTTCGCACGCGTGCTACCTCCGGCTTGATCGGAAGTCCATACAGGCACAATTGGCCGTGTCTGCGGGTGGGAAGCCGGACAAGCCAGGATGTGTCCTGGTCGCTGCACTAGTGCCTCCTCTGTTCAGCTGGGGAACTGGGGGGGAATAGCGTGATCCTCCCACGCGCTAGGTCCTCCCAGTGAAACCCCTCGCTGTCAGGTGAAAAGAAGCGGCTGGCAACTCCACATGCATCGGAGGAGGCATGTGAGAGTCTATCCTCCCTCCCCAGATTGGCCGAGGGGGTGGAGCAGCGACAGGGACCGCTTAGGCAGGGGAAATTGGCCATGTGGGCCTACAATTAGGAGAAAAAGTGTAAAAACAATGAAATAAATAAATAATAATCACACAAACACAATAATAAAACAACGCCCATCTGTTGGAATCGGAGAAATCGACAAGTTTCACATTGGACAACTCAAACTGATAGAAACTATTCTAAAGTCTTGAGTGAAAATAGCTTGCACACAACAGTATCTTCCGCCTCGATAATAATGAGAATGCATTTGGAATTGATGAGCGGGGAATGCGGGGGAACATCAGCCAGTCTATTTATAGAGAGCTGGATGTAAAGATGTGGCCTGGTGTCACACTAACTGCTGCAATCAGCAGCTGTACAGATGCTCACTGTCATTTGAAACCTTTTCCAACAGATGAACAGTATTTTTCGCTCCCATTATTGCAACCATACAGTGACCTACATGCATCTGCCTGCAAATCATATCACTGCAGAATGTACAATTAGTGACTTTGTGTGGTTATTGAGTGACCTTTCATATAAATAATCACATTGATGATCACTGAGAGCCAATTAAACCACTGAGTGCTGCAAGCGCCACCTCTCTCTTGCTATGGCAGGACCTTGGGAACTTGCTACTGTTAGGAAGCCATGGAAGCCATCTGAAAAATAAGCATTCACACCTTTTCATAGTGATTAAGGTGTGGAAAAGAAAATGTATTCAAAATGTGTTGAATGAATAATATATAGTCTCTCTCTCTGTCAATTTATCCCTCTCTCTCTCCCTCTCCTCTCTCTCCCCCCTCTCTCTCCCTCTACCTCAGTCTCTCTTGTGTGTGTGTGTGTGTGTGTGTGTGTGTGTGTGTGTGTGTGTGTGTGTGTGTGTGTGTGTGTGTGTGTGTGTCACTGATGACATCATCAGTGATGTCCCAATGCCTGTGTATGACATCACTGATGATGACATCATCAGTGAATTTATGACATCACAGGCGATGAAAATTTGAGCATAGGGAGAAGGCGAGAAGCATCGGTCCAATCATGAGACGACTCTCTCATTTCATGTTTCAGTACTAGATCTTTTTAACACTTTCAAATTCATACGCAAGATACCAGAGATCATGTAACAGCTCATTTTAAACTCAATAAACATCAAATGCAAACTCTGTTCTCCAAATAAGGTACATTATCCATTCACCATCCAACTCAAAGCCATTACTGAATACATTCCATGTTTCACTGCCTTCTCCTGCTCTTGACCTTTTCACAATCTCTACTTGGTGGGAGACGTTCCATTGAACCATTAGTGAGACCACATACTTAATGACGCATTTGACATTTTCCAAATATTACAGTACCAGTGGCAGGTATGCATTTAAACCCTAATGAAATTGTCCCCGAAGATCCATCCACCATCCCTCCATTTTCTAGCTATTTATCCAGGTCAGGGTCGCCATGGTAACAGTTCAAGAAGCTCCTTCCCCCCAACGACGTCCACCTGGGAGGTGTCTTCCCTCCAGTGTGTCCAAGATCTCCTCCCAAGGGAGGCGGCCCGGTGGTGCCCTCACCTCATCAAGAGCGCCTCATCAACCTCCTCCTGTCAGTGTGTTACAGCAGCAGCTCTTCCCGGATCACTGAACTCCTCACCCATCACAGACTTTGAAGCCAGCCACACTGGGGAGGAACCTAATGTTCTCATTCTTTCGGTCACTAAGGCCATGTTCACATTACAGGCAAATCTGATTTGCTGATAAAGTCATTAATCATCATTATCTTGATTCGTTTCCCAAATCTGATTTGGGAGTGTGTCCGCGCTGCCACAAATCTGATTCTCAAGTCGGATCTGTGTGTCCAGACCTAAACAGCCTATCTGCATGGGTTGCTATGGTAACGACGTGGGCGTCAGTAAATACGTACGTTGGTGACGTGGTTTTCCTGCGCAGAAGCATTTGATGACGAGTTGCGAGTGACGTTCAAATCAGATTTGGTGGATCTGCGCGTCCGCACTGAAGTCACATCAGTCGAAAGCAGATTGGAAACTACCTCTATATGTGGTTTGGGACAAGTGACACAAATCAGACTTGGAGCGTCCAGACTCATAAAACCAATCTGGATAAAGTCATTAATAGGTCACTAAAGTTCACAAATCAGATTTGGCCTCCTAGTCTGAACATGGCTCATGACATAGGTGAGGGTCGGACACAAAGATTGACTGGTGAATCGAGAGCTTTGCTCTGTAGCCCCGGCTCTCTCTTCACCAACATGAACTCACAATGAATGAAAACACAGATTTCTGTTTCGGTGCAAAGGCACCAAATGGCTCGCAGTGGCAGCCCCAGACCACTTCTAAATACAGCTCTAAGTGTATCACATTCATTTGTAGAGATTTGAAAATAGTTGTGTTCCATATGGAGTAGCCTAATAGATGACCAAATATTAGATTTGCATTTTGAAATTTGATCAAAGAACAAGAAGAAGAAGAAGAAGAAGAAGAAGAAGAAGAAGAAGAAGAAGAAGAAGAAGAAGAAGAAGAAGAAGAAGAAGAAGAAGAAGAAGAAGAAGAAGAAGAAGAAGAACTAAAACTAAAACTAAAACTAAAACTAAAACTAAAACAAGAAATGTGTTTGACTTTCAGTCACATGATGGTAAAAACTGAATGTGGGTTTACCTTGCAGACAGCCAGGTCTTGATTCCTGGCTGCACTTTATATCCTGTGATCTCTGTCTGTAGCCTATTGCTCCTTTCTTTCCTCTAATCTAAATGTATCCCATTATGGTGATTTCTTTCAAATAATTGTACCATTAGAAATGTGCTTGGGGCTCCCTTGGTAGCACGCGCACCACAAAGGCTAGTCCTTCGCATGAATATACAGTATATATATATATAATCTGCATATAATACTGTCCTATAAGGGCAAAATGGGAAAAAAAAGAAATGTGGTTGAAATTCAGTCCATGTCTAGTGTGTCTGCATAATCCTGTTACTCAGGTTGAATCACACCAACGGGAGTCCACTTGCTACTGAGAAACCCGTTGTTGTGAGCGATGTGAGCTCCAGGCATCTTTCACAGTGTGAGTTCGGAGCGTTAGCAAGGCTGTCATTGGTTTTGACAATGTGTTGAGGGGCGACAGTGAGGTCACTGCTGCAATCCATATCCGAAATACTGTGCCACAACTCACCAGTACCTGCCTCACTGCAAAGGACACACAGCGCGCAACCTACCCACCCACACACCTAAACACACACACACACACACACCCAAACACACACACACACACACACCCACACACCTAAACACACACACACACACACACACACACACACACACACACACACACACACGCAACCTACCCACCCACACACCTAAACACACACACACACACCCAAACACACACACCCACACACACACACACACACACACACACACACACACACACACACACGTCATTCTGTCATTTCTTAATGAATCCAGCGCGATGGTCCTGTCAGTTGTGCAGCTTGGAGACAACGTTGACTTATTGACACAGCGATGACAGTGAGTTATTGCAACGGGCAGAGTGAGATGGAGAGACGGATGGCAGTGGAAAAAGGACAGGAAAAAAATGTCCATTTTCCGAAGGTGTTATCAGAGATAACAATCTGAACTGCAGCTTGGCATATAGCCACGTTTTTACATTTTGACTGTAATCGCAGAGAGCGATCTGATATCACATGTGATTCCTGTACAGACAGCACTTTATAGGCTCAGGAACTACAAAGCTCAGATCTGAGGCCATGAATTTCCATCCTTCCCAGTGTTACAGTATAATCCCATGATATCATTACACTAGCTGAACGCACAATAGTGTTGTATTTTTCTATGTAACCCTCGTTGTGTTGACGACACTTTGCAGCACTTGAGTTTAACCAACTTACTCGCTACCACCCGGGACTCACGAGGACTCACAGTCATTCGGTAACACTCACCCCCCCTAAACTCACTCCACACCCACCGGGCATCCGGGTCACGACACCAATGTAACCTGCGTTGTGTATGGAATTATTTGCCTATCTAAATATCATACTGTATGCATTTAGATAGATAAATAATTCCATACTTGTGTTGACGGCACTTGCAGCGGAGCTGATTAACGGGCCTTTGTACAAGGGAGTGAGTTTAACCAACCTACTCGCTACGACTCGGCACTCACAGTCATTCAGTGACATCTAGACTATATATTTTAAGGGATAGGCAAAGTCTACTGTGCATTCTATGTCCCCCGCTGTAACCTTCACCTTATACTGAATGTGACGTCCTGATATCGCTCTACCATTCGTGCCACTGCACATTTATATCATTCTGCCAGTTGTTAAGAGGTTCGTGTTCACGTTGCACCCCACTGCCTCTGTGTCACAGACAGCAGCCGCACTCCCAGTGCAAGTCACTGGGGGCACTGGAGGGGCAGGTATTACCCTAATTATCTATTTGACACCACAGGTGATGCAGTCACAGGTGCACTGTGTCTTTAATCCCACTGACCTACTTTGAGCTGAGAAATCCCTCCCCCTCATTTAAAGAGGAGGGAAATCTGCCTCATTTGCATAATAGAGTACTGTACAGTAGGTGCCTATGGTCATGATGAGGATGTCACCAGCACAAGAACAAAACAATAGCATGCCAAATACAGAAGTGAGAACATTACTTGGTTAGTGTAGCAGCTGGCTGTCTTGGAGAACAACTTGAAACATTTACCTTTTTTTAAACAGTCAGGTTAGGTTCAAGGATCAAGGCTAGGCGTTGACTAGGTATTCGAGTTAAGGTTGAGGCTATGCAGGTTTGGGCCTGAGGCCAGAATTAGCCCAAGGTGCGAATAGAGTTCATGATCACTGAGTCTAAAGGCGCATGATTCAAGATTTTTTTATTTTTATTGTCACTCCGTAGTACAAGTATCAGGGGTGAAATTGCATGTTGCATTTTTGCATGTTTACCTTCCTTCCACCCAAAACGGTCTGGTTCCTCACACGTGATCAAGAAAATACAAAGATAAGAACAAAAACTTCAGCTTGATGAATCACTGAGGCCATTTACTGTACACCTGGCATTAACATGCGTTTTCTGCCATCAGATTGCAATCAGATTGTGCTTGACCACTTGAAAGCACAGGTGTAAACGCCCCCAAGACACATTGAAGATGGATTGCAATCTGATCGACCAAACCATCTCTGGAGGTGGGTCAGGGATGCATTGTGACCACATTGAACACAAGTGTAAATGCAATTGTGTCCTCTCAATCTGGATACAGCAACTGTATGCGGATTGAGAGGACACCCATTTTGGGTGATCAAATTGCCATCAGATTGCAATCTGATCACCCAAAATGCATGTTAACGGCGGGTGTAAATGAAATCAGGCTAATGTGGTCAAGCACAATCTGATTGCAATCTGATGGCAGAAAACGCATGTTAATGCCAGGTGTAAATGGTCTCATAATCACACCCTAACAGCAGCATTATTTGGCATGACAATGATTTAATCAGATGTGGGGATATTTCTGGAGTAAACTTGAGTTATTCCTCAAAAAAGCTTCCTCCTATCACGATCTGGCCCATTTTTGTGATCTTTTGTTTGACAGTATAAACACTTGATTTTACATAAGGGCTCCCAGAGGCTATTTGAGCTCCACAAGCTTTTTTGAAAACAGTATCTTGCCAGGGGTACGCTACTGTTATTTCAATGACAAAAGAGGACACCGTTCCCAGAGCTGAGTGTTGCGCTGCAGGTCTGGGGGATGGTTACGGATATACTCTCAGTGAGTATATCTGATGCGTGAGGTGATGGGTCAGGTGAGGTGATGCGTCAGGAGGGACGCACGCATAAGGGGAGCTTACTAGAGCCGTACTCGTTTTACGCAAGGTTTAGAGAGAAAAAACGGCCTGTTTGTCGACGGGCAACAGATGACGCAAGGTACAAGCGGGGGTATGCTTGGCGTCCAAACTGCAGTATAGAGGAAAAGAGGACACCGTACCCAGACCTGAGTTTTATGTGTGTGTAGTCATGTTTCTTATATAGTCATGATGTCGGGGGACTCAATATAGATAAATTGATTTATTCTATTATGCAAACCCAATGAGTCCTCTATACGTTTTTAGCTCTTTTTGTAACTGCTGCGCCTGTTGCTTAATTGCTTACTTTTTATACTCTTTTTTAAAGTTTTGTTGTGATGCTTTTAAATGTCCATTTTATTCTCTTCTTTTATTCTTTTATTTTCCTGTCAACCATTTTATGTGAAGCACTTTGAATTGCCTCTGTGTATGAAATGTGCTATACAAATAAACTTGACTTGACTTGACTTGACATTTGACATGATTAGCGATGCAGTTTTCTGACTCGTCTGTTTACATGCTCTCCTGCTCTTTTGTTGTCTCAGTTCTTGCATTCAAATATGAAAAATGTCATCTTGCCCTGGGCCCCAGTATAATAAACATACAAATATATACAGCACTTTGTATGCAGGGGCCCAGCAGAGACAGACATCCCCCCCCCCCCACTCCATAGTAAACACTGCTCTATGTGTTTTTAATGGTGAGTGTGTGTCTGCAACCACAGTGTTATATATGAGGAACACCATTGTGAAAGAAAGCAGAGATAGACCCACACTTCCAAGAGACATCCAGTTAAAACAGCTCACAATTAGTGAGTAAAGTCTGTAAGAAGAAGCAAGGCATGAGAATTTAATTGAGATGATGAGACCGAAGAGTCATTAATTCCCACTGCATCACACATCACTGCACAGCGTGAGGTGCTCATGAGACCATCAAAAGCAAGCCAGTTTATCATAATGCTAGTCACATGACAAGTTATTCATCTCAGCGTAAATATGCTTCACTAAGTTTCTGAAGATGACTTTGAGACACTTACAGTACAGGGAAAAAAAACAGCAAGACTCCAGTCCTATGGACAACAAGTTGGGCTGGTGAACAACTGCAATAAAACCAGTCATGCCAATCAACATCAATACACCAAATAATAATAATGATGATGATGATGATAATAATAATAATAATAAACAAACAATAAAAAAAACAGGTTATAGAAAACACCCGTAATTTCATGTACCTTGGAAGCACCATTTGCCACGATAGGGGCAAAGACATTCACAAGAGGATAAATAAAGCACGTGCAACATTCACAAAACTAAAACAAATCTGGAAATCCAACCAATACAGCTCCAAAACCAAACTCTGAATCTACCAAAGCTGTGTACTTTCAACGCTACTCTATGGAGCAGAATGTTGGACAGAACATGACATCCATAAATGATCTACCTTCCATACATCATGCCTATACGAAAAATCATGCACATCTTCTGGCCAAACACACCATCTCCAACAACAACCTTCTCAGAATCACTGAGCAGGACTGAATCTATACACAACATTACAGAGACGGCCGGTGGACCTGTATTGGACACGTGCTCAGAATGGAAACAACAGCGTTTCCCAAAGTTGCATTACACTGGACCGCAGAGGGCAAACGAAGGAGAGGGAGGCCCAAAATAACATGGTGCAGGACAGTTGAAAAAGAATTACAACACCACCAACAAAGCTGGAGTCTGGAGAACCATAGAGAAAAAGAACTACAACACCACCAACAAAGCGGGGGAACCATAGAGAAAAAGGCCAAAGACAGACAAAAGTGGAGAGACTTTGTTGCTGCCCTATATGCGTCAGCCGGCGCAATGGGAATGAGGGAGTGAGTGAAGTTTCTGATGACTGACCAAAGGTTCCCAATTTGTGGGGGAAAGTGTATCTTGCTATCAGAGCCGACGGTAGAAAGAGTCAATAATAGCGCTCATTAGAACTTCTTGTTGCAGACAAACTCCAGCAAAGCAAAGGTCATGCTCTGAATATTCCAAATGTATTCTCCAGTGAAGTAATATGCGTAATCACACACAACAAACCAACCTCGGAGACACTTTATTGTTCAGCCGACGGTGTCTGAAGTAAAGTACTTGAGCTCACTTGTAGTAAATGACTCTGGGAGACTGGGACTGAAGGAGAAAGCAGGCGCTTCGGGCGGGCCTCCTAATGGAGCTGCCAACAGAAGAGCCCTTTAGCCAAATATCAGTTTGTTATAAAGTGCAAATATCAAGAAAGGCCTGGAAGCTACGGTCGCCATAGTGCGGTCGAAACTCTTCACCAAGGTTAGACGCCCCCGGAGCTAAGAGCCAAATGATCAGATCTCACTCTATCCAGCAGGCAGAGGAGCAGAAGAGTGATGTAGCACCATATGGAGCTCCCCCCTGACGTGGGAGGTCTGTTTGCACGCAACAGGTCAATATTAATTTGCAGCTGTTTCTGTAACATAAAATGCCAGGAAAATACTTTACCCATCCGGGCAAGTAGATGAGATACTTACAAAAAGGATGGAGCTGAAGGTGGTGAAGACAGATTGCTTCAATCACACCTGCTGCATCTTCTGAACTGTGTGATGTAACGGCGTTCACCTTCGCTTTATACACCAGTGAGGGAACAAACATTATGGAGCATAAAGGGAAAATAGACAAATAGTGCTTCATTCTGATAGATTGTACTTTTCATGGCCACGTGTGTTGTTCCATTCAGCCAGGCAGCTTTCTGAATTGTGACCTGAATAGAGACACCTGTTTGGTTATCACAGCCCAGTGTGTGCTGAGGCAGACGGAGCAGTTCATCGCTGAAGCAACACAGAACAGACAACAGACATGGGAACAGATAGAAGATGTCTGCTAGTCCTACCTGACCGACAGATGCAAGCAAGGCCCTGCCAACTTTTATCACACATTCACAGCATTTTGGTCCTTTATATTTGAAATCTATTCAGAGATTGCGGGTCGGACAATTTAACTGTGCCCCTTTCTCTGAATTTCTGGTGTCCTATCAGACGATCTCACCCTGACAAAAGACACAGTTGTTGTTGGCCTGATAGAAATCTTGCCAGACAGGAAAAGCAATCGTGGGTTGTGATCTTCATATTGGCAGTGTTATTACAGCTTGAGTGCTGTTCTGTCGCAGCAAAGTGTTCAATTGAAAAGGCGGGGAAGATTTGAAATTAAATTAAATAATCTTGTTTTCTCTGCTAACCTCTTGATAACTTTTAATTAGGAGAGGGCCAGATGCTTGTTTTAATTTCCTCCCAGTACCTACTTTGCATAATGGTGAGTTAATTGAACAACACTTCCTGAGAGGATGTTTAAGAGGTTGCACAATCAGTAATTTAGCAAAAACAAAGCATTACTACATCTTAGCAAACATACAGTAGTTATGGCTTTCAAGCCAAAACAATTATTCTCCACCAAGACAACCTTCCTGTCAATCACCCTCTTAACTAATGCTGCAATGTGACTCCCCAAGAGTAGCGTGCTGAAACAGAGCTATGAGAGATGACAGTTCCAATTATGTCCACCGTCACTCCTGTGCCAGCTTGGTCGGCCAACAAATGTACTATGTGGAAGGCTAACTCAGGGGATCTGATCAGAAATGAAACAGAAAATGAGTGTGTAGCTATTCAACGTCACCAACTCTCCCTCTGCAATGTTTGGACATCACATTATCACAGCATGGCATGGCATGTACATGCGTCGTTGTAACAATGTGTGTGTTGGAGGGGTAATTTTAGTGTCCTCTAGTCTAGAGAGAGAGTGGCGTCAGCGGAGGACCAAAATGCGTGACTTATTAGCCAATGAGCAGCCAGGAAGGGGTCTCGCGCTACTTTTGAATGGTAAAATAAAGCTGATAATGTACAATTTGATTAAAAAACAACAAAAATTTCAAAGTACAACAGAAGCTGTCCATTTTGCTGCAACTCGACAGTGCTGCTTAATCCAGGACCTTACATCCTGGAACTCCTGGAAAGTGGTCCATTGGAGTGAATGGAGATGTCGCAAATCTCCTATATTATGCACGGCTCTGGGTAATTTGCCCTTCATTCCTTAGGCAGTAGATGTTGAAATGTTGAGTACACCCTGCTGTGGAGCAAACTGTGACTGCTATCCAATGCCACACTTGTGCCTGTCTCTGTGACAGAGTTGAGAAGAGTTTGCACACTACGACAGCTTGTTTGGTTGAAATCAATCAGTGTCCAGTTGTTCAGGTACATCTCTAGGACTAAAGCTTACGAAGCAAAAATGTTTCAGTTCGTTCAATATTTCGTACACAAATCGTGCGAGCCCTCCACCACACCCACATTATTAACATGTATGTGTCATTTATGGAATGACCTCCTAAAACTAAAACAAATTTGTGCAGATTCAGTTGTCTATTGAGTAAAATGCCACATGAAATCTAGTTGGCAGTTTCCATTGTAATAAGAGACATACACCAACATTGTAAATTGAAATACTGTATTATTTCCTACAAAATTAGTCATACAAAACACATACAAAATACCATGAAGCTCCCCAAAAGTGGGGAATTACATTTCATTTCATTGATCAGTCATTAAATAAATATGTACAAATAACTAATACCTAAGGTTTTATTTCAACCCTGCCCCTGGATAATGGACCCTTCTTACGGGGGCCATTTTGTGTCAAAAAGGCAGGGTAAACACAGGTGCAAGCAAAACACTAATGAGGGTTTCAAACTTCCATGATTGGCATTTGGAAACCCTCATTAGTGTTTTGCTTGCACCTGTGTTTATTCTGCCTTTTCGACAAAATGGCCCCCGTGAAAAGGGTCCATTAGTGTGTTTTCAGTTAGAAGGAGCTCTCCATCTCGAGGACACGAGCTGCTTTTCCATTGGTCACTTCCTTGTCAGGCTTGAAGGGGAGAACCAGCTCCATCTCGTGGGCAGGGCCGGGGACAGGGATTTTGTTCATCTTGGCAAAGCTTTGGCTGATGTCCATAAAGGTCTTATTTTTGGTCTCAGGGAGGATGACGTAGAGGTAGACAGCTCCCACAACGCAGACCACTGTGAACACCAGGAAGCAGAAGGTCTGCAGCGCCTCCTGCACAGACACAAACACATTTGTAGGAGTTAGGCCAGTCGTTCTCAAAGTGGTGTCTCCGGAGACCCCCCGGGGTCCTTCGGGGGGTTCTAGGGGGTCCCCGCCAAAAAGGGGAATAATGAATAAATCAAAATAATGTATTGTCACTATAATTCCACTCATAAGTAACACACTGACAGAATGTATGACTGTTTTGGTGATGGGTTTCATAGACTTTCTGTAATAAAATATCTGAAAGCAAAAAAATCTTATCAGATGGGCGACCCTGGGACAAAATCTTATCAAATGGGAGTCCGCGATCTACAGTCATTTGTGTCCGTTTAGGGGGCCTTGACATGAAAAAGTTTGAGAACCAGTGAGTTACAGTAGACTGATATCCTATTAATTTTGGTTGAAACACAGGATATGGAAAAAGGAAAAAGACATTTGTTTCATCAAAAGACACCAAGGATAAGACATGACTATGCTTTTTCATCAAATCAGTTTGCATCACACAATGTAATTCATTTCAAAATCCTGGTAACCACACTGAATTATATGCCTGAGTCAAATACAGCTATTCCTCTCTTTCCACACCATTATCTCTCTTTCGCAGACCTAAGTCAGCTCATTTTTCCAGCCATCCTAAACTCTTAACCCACAGCAGAGACACACAGTCTGTGCTACCTGTCTACAGTATCCTGTCACATACTGCTATTACTGTACCTGCCATTAAAGTGACATTTGCCTGTGTTATTTATGAGTAACAAGTGTTGGGGGCTCTTGGATTTATTTATTTTTTTCCAGGGCAGAGGGGTCCATTTATTTATATATAAAAAGTTGAAAATAGGCTGTAATATGAAAGCTGACCTTGTCCGGTGTGCTATGCAATCATAGAGATTAGACAGAGACAGATTTAAAAATACACACTGACTGATTACCCACAGGGGGAGATTTAGAGACAGAGAGAGAGAAAGAGAGAAAGATTGTGTGTGACAGAGGGGGACAGAACAAAAGAGAGAGAGAGAGAGAGATAGAGATAGAGAGAAAGATTGTGTGTGACAGAGGGGGACAGAACAAGAGAGAAAGAGATTTTGTCTAAGACACAGAAACTTGCCTGCCCCCCCCCCCCCCCCCAGTGTGCATATGAGCATGGCCTGCATTTATATAGCGCTTTTATCCAAAGTGCTTTACAATCAGTAGGTACATTCACCCATTCATACACCGATGGCAGCAGGCTACCACGCAGGGTGCTGGCACAGGCCAACGGGAACAACTTGGGGTTCAGTGTCTTGCCCAAGGACACTTCGACATGCAGACTGGAGGAGCCGGGAATCAAACCACCGACCTATTTCATCCAAAGCAATTAGTGGACGACCTGCTCTACCTCCCGAGCTACAGCCGCCCCCATGAGCAATAATGCCTTGCTCATGAGGGGATGGGATTCAAACGTGGCACTATGTACAGTACCTGGTATTGCTGTAGAAATGCAGCGCCCAAACAACCATGACCTCAATGAAGAACTACTTACCGCTTTGATCTCTGCTGTTACATCACCACTGCTGTTTGTGTGTTTTGAATGTCAGCACAAAAAGCAGAGCATCGTGCAGACGGGCCTGACCCAGTTTCAAAGCTGCTTCTGTGATGTAATGCTCATCTGCAAAGTTAGCAAGTTCCTCTGAAAACAAAGCCTTTCTTACCCAGTTAGCATTATCTTAGGAGATGACTTATGGTGGAAACTGACATTTCTACGTCCTCCTCTTCTGTCATTAATCAAATTTTTGCAAGCCGCCTGGACTGAGGAGAATGACAAAGTCAATTCTTTGAGGCGTGGATAAGCTTTTGATCTGCTGTGCTGGCTCAGCTGGGCTCGGTTGGCACACACACTTACGCATGCACACAAATGCCCCCTAAGTGGCCATACAGACACTCACACACGCACGCACACGCACGCGCACACACACACACACACACACACACACACACACACACACACACACACACACACACAATATTCCCTCATACTCAAAACACACACTTGCATGCGGTACCTAGAGAGAGGTGACATGGAGAAAAGTGTTAATACCTGTATATAGCTGCTGTATGTGATGGGGACTTGACGCAAAAGGAGAGAGGAGAGAGGGATATTCAAACAAACCCACTGTGGACATACCTTATTATTATTATTTTTTTCTGATTTTATTTTTTTCATTTTCTCCCTTGGCCAATTCCCCCCCCCTGCTGTCCCGGTCGCTGCTCCACCTTCTGCCGATCTGGGAAGAGCCGCAGACTAGCACCATGCTTCCTCCAACACATGCGTAGTTGCCAGCCGCTTCTTTTCACCTGACAGCGGTGGGGGAAGGATCACACTATTCCCACCAGTTCCCTTCCGCCCCGAACACGCGCTCCGACCGACCAGAGGAGACGCTAGTACAGCGACGAGGAGGACACATACCCCTAATCTGGCTTACCACCCGCAGACACAGCCAATCGTGCCTGTATGGACGCCCGACCATCGTGGTGAACCTACGAACCTCGTGTCGGTAGGCAGGGAATCTACCGCTACACTACCCAGACGCCGGACTGTGGAAATAACCTTTGACGGAGATGTACAAAAGATATCCTGGTGCAAAGCGAACTGGCCTTTGCTGGGGAATATTCTGTCACGGTCAACTGTTTCTGGTGCAATACATAATCCCATCCTTGTGATGGGGGAGGGGGGGTTGTATTTGCATGTGTTGGGGGGCGGGGCTGGGGGGAGGGGGGGTTGTATTTGCATGTGTTGGGGGCGGGGCTGGGGGGAGGGGGGGTTGTATTTGCATGTGTTGGGGGCGGGGCTGGCACAGACGATGCTCAGGCTTGACGCGTCTCAGTGGGAGGCATGCTCAAGGACACTGAACATGATGCACGCATGAGTGAGCTGTACACAAGATTAAGGGGGCCTGACTGAAACTGTACAAACGAGCTCTTCACAGAATTCATGGTGTGTGTCCACGCTGTCACATCCCGGGTCCATGCTGTCACATCCCGCGAGCCTAAAGCTTAATTTATACTTAGAAAGTGTCGCTCATCAGCACATGGTCGAAGACGAAAAATAAAGTGTCGCTCATGGTGTTGCGTTTATACTTCAGTGAACGTTCGCCTCGGTTCAACGGTCACGTGACACTCGAACGCTATAAGCAGACAGCCAAGAGAAGAGGAACACACAGTGAGAAACCACCTCGGAGGCAAGATGTAACATACTTGGCTGCAGCCGCATGTAAACGACACACAACTCACCTCCTCTCTCGTTCTTTGTGATTTTCACGAAGTCATACATCAAGGACAGTTTAGTTTAGTTTAGTTTATTAGGATCCCCATTAGCCATTACACAAGGCAACAGCTACAGGCTGATAAAAATAGCGGGGACACGTTCATTAATTTCAATCGAGTGAAAACCAAAACAAGGAAGTCAAGAGCGTGCTGTGTATAGCCAATCAGACTTGCGCGATACTATGACATAGTCAGCGACACTAGACATTTCACTAGGTAGCAGACACTGCTCGCCGACACTTGAAAGTGTCGACTCAAGTCCTCATTTCTGTCGGTGACCGTTTCAAAAGTGTCGGCAGACAAAGCATAAATTTGGCTTAAGTGTCTCAAGACAGATCATTGTTTTGCATGGCAGCTGTGGATCATAGTTAGTTATTGGTGGGGGACATGGAGCATTTTGAGGATTTATTGAAATCAGAACAGTAATGGAAATAATGGGGCTAAGTCGCTGTCTTCACTGACCATGCTGGAACCAGCTTATTGCTGTAGGAACCGCTGGAAAACGCATGCACACGCAAACACACACACACACACACACACACACACACACACACACACAGACACACACTATATTAATGAGGTTACTGTGAGTGAGTCTCATGGCTCGTTAGTTTTTGCACAAGTCAAAACAGCTCTAGCATGTTGCTATACAGTAGCCCCATGCTATTTAAAAGCAGCAATACGTCATCCATACACCAATATGCAGTTAGTGGCAAAGGTTAACTGCAAAAGCTGCTCATTACATAATTGCTAACAATGTCTCCAGGGCAGGCACATTCATCTATGCATTAACACACATCAGATCATCCCAATATGTTAATTTCTTATGTTGTAGTGCACTGCAGTAGCCACTACACAGTGTTGTATTGAGATGAGACTTTCTTAGCGAGCCAGAAGTAATAATAATGTAGAAGAAGCCAGTAAGCCGACATAGTCGCTAAGTTTCAAGGGTGATATGAGGATGTCTGGAATATCAACTGAGATGAACTCCTAATAAGCCAGAATTGCAATTCCTTTCGCCATCACAAGCCTGTCTGTCAAATCTTTTCTTTGAAATATATCAACATGGCTGAACCCCAAGTGACACCTTCGGGTTGCCCTGTCTGTCATGGAGGTAAGGACGATGCAAGGGTACCATGTTCCTAACAGGGTTCCCAGCTGGGTTCGGGGGCTCAGGCACTGAGTCAGTACAGGGATCTTGATGCCCACACGGGTCCAGCCAAGCCCCAGCCTCACCAACGCTGCAATATTTGTGCCACTGGCTGGTTAGAAATAACCCTCTGTCAGTTCCTGTCTCACACTTGTCCTCTCCTTCCTAGCCTCGGTTGGCCTTATCTCCCTTGCTCTTCATTCTGCCTCTCCAAATCCATTTCTACAGGTCTCTGTGGTATTGCTGCTACGCCCACTGCTGCTCTGTGCCCTCTATTATCTGTCTAATTATATATTCAGATCCATTTTCACCTGCCCTTCAATAGAGACACTGCATGAAATAGGCCACGCCCCCATCACGGGGGAAAAGCTCCGTTCATTTCCACACACCAGCGTCATTTTCCTTGAATTAAACATAGCTAAAAGCTGTCGTGTGGTGGGGCTGCACAGACAACAAATGTAAAAAAAAAATCGCCAGTTAAAGTTTTTTTGTACTCTCGAGGAAAACAAGGAAGCCATTGAGAATTGGCGAGAAGAAAAATGTGGATCTTGCTGTATGAAGTAAGTTGGAGTGTTCATCTTCCGTATATACGATCTTTTTGTCCAACACCCGACCATGCACGCGACATAGGAGGAACGCCAGGATTGGACGGGAGTTTGTGTTTTCCCCCGTTTTGGGCGTGGTTTCTGAGGCAGTGTCTCTATTGGCTGACCTCATATCGCCACCGATCTCATTGTGCATCCATCAAACCGAGGGAGTCATCTATCTTATCAACACATCAGATCTCTTTCTCTCTCTCTCTCTTTCTGTAGTGTTATCTGTCAATGACACATGCAATCACACACTTACACTTACACTGACACGCACACGCACACACACACACACACACACACACACACACACACACACACACACACACACACACACACACACACACACACACACACACACACACACACACACACACACACACACACACACACACACACACACACACACACACACACACACACACCATTTTTCTGACAAAAACTTAATATAATAATCCAAGCCTGGGAAAGTGTCTCCGGAGAGAGAGAATGGTGGAAGTGTGTAATTAGAGTCCTGTGGATTCTCTTCACACTCTTTAGATGTGGTTCTCCACACACGGGCCGCTCTGGGGCCTTCCTGATGACATCCACACTAGTGGCGCATTTCGACCGCCGGTATCGGCTCGGCTAGGCTCTACTCGCATTTTTTGTTTTCCAGTGGCCAAATTCCGGGCTGAAGCAAGCTAACTATACTTTTTTTTAGTACCACCTCCATCGTGGTTCCAGGGCTGGTGGAGCCGGTACCATATGGTGACGTGAAACACTGGAAGACTACTGATTGGTCAGAGAGAATCGTGTTTAAATGTCGAATGCCATTAGGATCTAATGAGGGGGACAAGTGGAACATTATGAAAGTCACATTTTAAACCGAGGGCAAAGTTCTACCACAAAGAAAAGAAGCAGAGCTGAACTATGTCCTCACCACAGAGGGCAATTAGAAGGCAGACAGTAGGCCTATTTCTCTCTCATGTAAAATGTAAAAAATCCATCCAAAATTTGCATTTAACCTTTCTCTTTTCCAGAGGCTTTGCTTAAACAGTGTAATAATTACCTTATCGTTATATTGGGGAAATGCATAAAATGTTTATCAGTGCTTGCTTATATGGTGAGAATAACAAATATATAGCAACAAATTAGGTATAATAAATTTTGTCGTTATCCATTGTGCTATACCCATTATAAACCAATACACGCACAAGATCTTTGGTTGATCACAGTGGGAAAAGCCTCACCAGCTGATCAGCCGACCAACGGACATGGAGGCAACTTACCTCCAAACTATTTTATTGCTGACCTTGGAAGATTAACATATGGGGGAGAGAGAAAGAGACAGAAAGAGAGAGAGAGCTCAAAAGAGTTCTGGTGACTTGAATAATATGTGAGAGAGGTCAGAGGAAAGTGGCAGATGAATTTACATCTACTTAGCAAACGACGTAGCTCTCTCCTTGGGAGAGAGTTGTGAGTGTGCTGCAGAGGCACAAAGGAGAAGAAGAAGACATGACGAAACCTTGCGCGTGCGAGAGAGAGAGAGAGAGAGAGAGAGAGAGAGAGAGAGAGAGAGAGAGAGAGAGAGAGAAGGAGAACGTGGGCAGTTTAGAAAAGCAAACCTATAAGCTAAGATGTCACATTGATTTCTCCTCGCTCAAAATCCAATAATCCTGCATATGGCCATTCACCACTTACCTGTAGTAGATACATAGAGTGTTAGTAGGTCTAAACTATAGGTCAACGTATGCATAAGATGGTCATATTTACCATATAGGGTGGTAATTGCCTGTCACTGAATGCCTTTACATGTGTATGGCACACCATTCATCATCTGATGTGTACATATCATGTAGATGACATGTACACATGCACATGACAAAATAGTACTGTCAAAGCAGAATTTAGTCATTTACATGTAAAGATCTCTGCCTGGATCTGAAAGAGTGCATCGATTTACAAATCCAATACACAGCAAAACCTTTCAGTAGGGCTTGTTTTAAACAGATTGCCTTGTACACACATTCACAGCATTCACACATGCACACTCTTTCCCCTCCAATGAGCTAGCATCCTGTCCATCACATTCCTCAGTCAAAAACAAAGTTTCAGTAATGAGCACATGGCCATAAAAGCCAGCAGTCTTCATCAGGCTTAGACATGTGCCACTCTGTACAAACAAGACTTCTATCAAATAAGAGGAGTGGTCATTGACATACATGAAGGCAAGAAGCAAGAATATTCATGAAAAATCGATCTGACTCCTTAAGGAGCATTTATCATTTATGAAGGAGTCGTGCAGTGTCCGTTCCCCTCCCCCCATTCACACATCGATGGGTGTTTGAGCTCCGGCAAATTGACAGCGCTGGAGCTAGACCGCTCCGCTCTGCCTGCAGTCTAGCGGGCAGAGAGGCACTCGAGGCTGGCATGGCGCCAGGCAGCGGCACGCAGGTAGGCAACCATTTTTCTTTCTTCTCAACTTGGGATTATGATATTTCTGCTTGGTCAATTCGCCTCAAACAAAAACTAGCACGGAGTGTGACGCCCCTACTTCCCCTGTGAGTTGTTTAATGCAATAATGCTCAACTAGCCACGTGATTTGGATGCGCCGGCACGTCAGTCGACCACTAAGGGTTAATATTGTCCAAATTGCAGGAAATTCGATAGAGACACTGCATGAAATAGGCCACGCCCATCACGGGGGAAAGCTCTCCGTTCACTTCCACACACCAGCGTCATATTCCTTGAATTAAACATAGCTAAAAGCTGTTGTGTGGTGGGCGGGACAGACAACAAATGTAAAAAAATCGCCAATTAAAGTATTTTTGTACTCCCGAGCAAAACAAGGAAGCCATTGAGAATTGGCGGAAGAAAAATGTGGATGTTGCTGTCAATGAGTTAAGTTGGAGTGTTCATCTTCCGTATATATGATCTTTGTGTGTAACACCCGACCATGCACGCGACATAGGAGAACCCCAGGATTGGACGGGAGTTTGTGTTTTCCCCCGTTTTGGACGTGGTTTCTGAATGATGACGCGCTCCGCAGTGTCTCTGTAATGCACTCTCTCGGGCCCGCAGCAACACACCCGCCAAGTGTGAAGTTGATTGGACGAATGGTTCTCGAGATATGCGAAGGACACACAGATTCCTGGAATGAATAGAGAGAATAATAATGACTGGTACAGAGCAGGCCTGGGGCCTGGGGGAACAGATGCTGTCACACGCGCACACACACACACACACACACACACACACACACACACACACACGCGCACACGCACACGCACACGCACACACACACACACACACACACACACGGAAATGAGCGATGTGACTAAATTTAAAAATAACTTTTCGACAATGAAATCATGCATCACATTACCTGGCTCAAATCCCTTTGGCTTTTATAGAAGAACATGGGTGTCTAACTTTGTTTTTTTTAAATATATTTCTCTCCCGTGACTAGTCGACTACTTCTTGGGAGTAGTCCATGACTACTAAAATGCAATAGTTGTGAATGCCCTCACGTACACACTAGCTAACTCACCTGAATGAAGGGAAACAGGAGGCCCACTGCGAAGTTGGACAGCCAGTTGACGGTACCAGCGATCATGAAGGCGGCAGGCCGGTAGGACTGTTCAAACAGCTCCCCGGTCAGGACGAACGGGATCCCACCTGACACGACGGAGAGGAGAGACAGACCATCAGCAACAGCAACACAAACAAGCCATCTGATATCATCTGTTTGAGCTGAATTCAACTGTATTTCATCACTGCTTCTTCTTTGTGTTTTCCTGCTCCCCCCACCAGATACGTTGTACTGTAATCAGTTGGTTAGTCTCTTCTCCCCAGACTCAAATATTACATTGAATCGCTGCACTCCGCATACTACATAATGAGTCTGTGCCACTTCGCAGCCACTGCTGGTTTTTGAAGGCGGGTTGAAATTGAATGAGTGACAGGTCGTAGCACCAATGAGAGAGCGGTTTGAAAAATGGGCTGCGCCTCCCGTGTCGTCTGATCGCAAAGTCGTTACTGATTGGGGAGGACTGAATCCACCACTGGCATATTACTGGCCAAGTGAACGGTTCCCTCCCATAACCAGCCGGCTGAGAGAAAGTGTCCCAGACCCAGAGAGAGCTCTGCAGCATGCAGTAACGTAGTGTATCAGACCCAGAGAGAGCTCTGCAGCATGCAGTAACGTAGTGTGTCAGCGTAAGAACTCTCATGGGTCTGGGTGAAATAATCAAGAACGGAGCTCAGATTACAATTTCATGGTGTCTTTGAAGATACAATCAGCAATCTATTTGATTACATTGAAATCTTTGGAATATATGTTTTTTTTAATACTTTTTTTACGTTTCTTAATCCCTAACTCAAAATACAGGTTTATTTTACTCCAGAACAAAACAAAAGAAACATAGCAAAATACAATTATATTATATATAAAGCTTATGTTATGCTGGTTAGCAGCACACACTGTCAGACCAAAAGCTCTAGCAATGAATACATTTATATCGTGTTTATATTTACAACCGGACCCTTTGAGGGCAACCATAATGCTGATGTGGCCCGGGGTGAAATTGAGTTTGACTCCCCTGGTGTAGACGGTGGTGGCCCCCGTGGACCTCTGGCCTATCCCCCACTACAATCAATGAGTACAATGTGCAGCCAGCATTTCCAAACTTGCAAGATACAGTCATATTTGGATGCTTTGATGGATGATGACGTCAGAATTAGGAGGCCTGGCCCCATTGAGTTCAAATGTGAAGGTAGTAATTCATCTTGACAGAAGACAGATTATTACCAACTCAATAGAGATTATGATGATGATTATTATTATCATCAAAATACTGTAGCCGTCACAAGGCATGCTGCATGACGAAGATGCAGGTGATATTCCATAGTATTTGTATGATTTACAACAGGGTCACTTCATCTAAACCAGATACTGTAAATGCCTTTATGATTGTTCCTTCTGTGTCAAAAGGCATATTCAGTTATTCATTTGTACATTTTCTATAATGGAGGGACAGAAAATTGTATATAAAATATATATTTCTATGAATTTTCAGCCTGTTGGAATCAGAAGAGTCCCAGTATGGATCATTATAGATTGGCATCACACCAAGGAAAATCAATTGGTCAATATTGTGAGATTAGCATGGAAATGTATGAACAATAACTAGTGTAGATATATAATCGATGAGTATATATGAGCAGCAGTACTGTAAGTTAAAGAAGCATGCTCTTCTACAGCATCGGGTTTCAAAGTCTGAGACTGTGGGCCTCCCCTCAGAGAAAGTTCACTTGCTTCGTTTTGCTCAATTCCTGGATGCCTATTGGGATCATGATTGATGATGATAGCATTATGCTTAGGTTTAGTGTAAGTACTGCCTGCCCTGGACGTGTATTGCATGTGAACGATGGTGGCCTAATCAGGGTCTCTGTCCTCAGCAGGATTTTACAGAGATTTGTAGAAAATCATGCATGCAATATGCATGATAATGTAATAATCCATTTGATGTCATTGAATTTCTGTGTTGCACGAATACTGTGTGAATACTGTGTCATAACTAGAGGAATATTTGTGAACGATGATGTGCTCCGATGGCTGTGAGGCACACTAGTATAACCAGTGGCATGCCTGACCAAGTTGGTGCCCTAGGCAAGATTTTTGTTGGTGCCCCCGCCTCCCCCCTCCCCCAAAGAAAATATAATAAAACTTATATCGCAGCTAATTCCACCACTGCAGTGCAGGCTCATAATCGCCCTTCCCCAGTGGCGCTGGAAGTACTTTTAGGTGGTGGGTGCTGTAAGGAAGGGACTCTCGGCGCTGCCCTCGAGGGCAGCGCCGAAGAAAAATTGACGTTTTTTGGACTTTCATCCATATTTAGAAGAATATTTAATTTTAAATTAACATTAGGATTATACTGTTGTGATGTCATTATTCAGTATCTTCTCCTTTTCTCACTCACTTTCATGTAAGCACCTGCTCTCCCTTTAGTCGTTTTACACTACAACAGACAGCAACACAGGCATAAACACTGAACTTATTATTATTATTATGGAAAACCAGATTATGATGAAAATCAAACACTTTTGAAGAGAGAGCGTATGAAATAAGTTTAGAGCTGGGAAGCACAAACTGTTTTTTAATGCATCTTGTTGGTGGTGGTATAAACACAAGACAGCCAAATCCAACAATTTCGAAAATCCCATTTCTTGCCACCAGGGGGTGCTGCAGCACCCTCAGCACCCACCTTCCAGCTCCCTTCCCCCACTCTGGGAAAAAGCTCCGAGCAGGTAGAAGGGGGCGCGGCCGCGCAGGGGGTGGGGTGGTATGGATTAGGGACCATGGTGAAAGTGCTGCAGCCCAGGCGGCCAGAAAGCCAGATTTTGAAAAATGATTTCACTATCATTTAAAGACTTAAGACGTTGTTGTGCTTATTTTTTGTCTACTATTGTAAAATAATAGTAGGCGTATTATCATGAAAAAGTATTTGTAAAAAAAAAAAAAAAAAAAAAAAATTACCCTCTCTGGCGCCCCTAACGGCTCAAGCGCCCCTAGCATTTGCCTAGTTCACCTTATGGACGGCACGCCACTGAGTATAACAACACTCTTTTGGAAGAAATGAGGGGGGCAATTAACAACCTTTTCTGAATTCATGTCGTAGTAGTCCTTATTAATGATAGAGTTCATAGACAGATTAACTACCAAGATGTTCCACATTCAAAGATATAATTTGTATCTGCGTATATTTGTCATAAAATCACATTACTATTAAATGTAGCCAATGTCGCACTGCAGCAAATGCTTACTGTCCTACAGCTCCCACATTGTGTGAAGACTTTTGCTCTTTTTGTTTGCCAACAGGTGCAAAGAATGGTGTGGTGAGGTGACTAAGCAACAGTTTGAGAGACAGTAATGAGCCAGACGTGAATTTACAGTCAGTAACAGTCAGTTACTTTACAAGTTCTGAAAATAACCAGACCGCAACGGCCACTACTCAGGATATGTGCATCCAATGTCAGATTTTTTTATTTTATTTTTGCCTCACCTGCCACCGGCCGGCAAACTTAAAAAAAAAGAAAAGAAAAAAAAGAAGAGGCCAGAATTTATTTTATTCATTTTTCTCAGCTAGAATAAAGAGCCAAAGTCACCACCACTTCTACTATATTAAGAATCAGGAGAGACTATAGAACATTTCACTCTGACCAAAAAAAGATTAAAATAAAGTAAAGTAAAGTCGGTCGATTTGTCCAGGTGAAATGTTCTATCGTCTCTCCTGATTCTAAATATAGCTGAATCGCTTGGTTTGCCCTAGTAGAACTATTTTTATAGGCATTTTATGAAATGTCTATGGATATAATCAGGTGCTGTGTTACCTTAAAACTCACTCACTCACTACAATGGATCAATGACCACTCACGGCCATTCTAGTAGTTATGGAATTCTGACACTTCTTTAAACTTGTTAAAATGCACATCTGCCACTTATTTAAACTGGTTAAAATGCACATTTTGGTGTGTTTTTCCGTCTGGTTAAAATGCACATTTTGGTGTTTTTCCGTCTTTTCAAAAGCTATCTTAACACAATGAATGCATTAATCTCTCAATTGGGTATCTATCATGAGAGATGATAGAGTTTGGAATCTAGTGGTGAAAACGACCACTTTACGGTCGTTCTAGTAGTTATGGAATTCTGGTCCTTCTAGTGTTAAGCGTGACACAGCTCATACACACAGTGATATCCACGCTCGTCTGCGGAGTAGAAGGTTTTCTGTGCACCCACACCCACGAGAAACATTCATCCCACAAGATCAGCATGCTCATCATCCATGTTAATCCTCTTGTTGCCGCGTCCCATGTCAAGTCAGGTTTATTTGTACGGCCTTTGAGTTACGCTCTCAAAGGGCTATGCCGTGCTCTGTGCCCGTGCACTAATTTGACGATGTACTGTATGTATGTTATGGTGCCAGCATGTTTCTGCAGGGCCCCAGAGAGGAGACAGCACGCGTTGAATCATCAGGGGGTGAGAGAAACCACAGTGCTGTCAAGATCAGTGGTGGTCCCAGTGCCACGGGGAGGCCAGGAGAATGTCCTATCATGTGCCATGGGAGGCCAGGAGAATGTCCTATCATGTGCCACGGGGAGGCCAGGAGAATGCCGGTTTCCCTTCCTCCCTTCCTTTAGACTGAAATATAAACAGCGATCCTTTATCTTGTCAACCGATTTGTGACAAGAGTCCCCGCTCGGCGTCGTGCTGTCGGAGACATCACATGATTCAGGGGTCAAGTCCACTGTAGCGATGATGCCAGAGCCTCGCTGTGTTTTCGCCCGAGGCACTGAGTCATAGATGATGGCACAGCAGTGACAAGGCAGCACCAGAGGCCCCCTCCAGATGCCAACGTTGCTTTCAGCTTCGGTTGTCTCACACATGGCTGACAACCAGCTCATCACTCCTACTTGATCACTGAGATTCCTCCTCTACTACATAATGTTAGGACAAGTATTTATTCACCGGACAATACAATGTGCGGTAGCAAAAGAAAACAAAAAAAAAACATGCTCCATGTCATGTTTCATGTCAGGTTTACATCGCCTCAGAGTAGAAGATGATGCAGATTTCCACGCTGATTAAATGAAACGGGTTTAATATCATTAGCCTCAAACATAGTCACTGCCCTCTGATGCTTCATGACAAGTGTGTGCGCTCCCAAATGTGCAGTGACGAGAATTATCACATCAAATTAATATAAATTTGATTGTTTAATGGTGACATCATTACATTTGTCATTCTGTGCATGAATGTTGACTATAAATCCAAGTTAGTAAATGTACTTTGATCAAATAAATACTTCTTCTGATGCTTTAAGTATGCAATATGTAACCTGCGTTGTGTTGACAGTTCTGGCAGCAACCCATGTTAAGGGATTGACTAGGGATGCAGGCAGGATTCAAACCAGCGATCACCCGCCTGCAAAGTGCACACTGCACGCGCTAACCGCAACCCCAAGAGAGCTACCCCCCCTGGGGTTGGCGGAGCTGGTTAACGGGCATTCATATGTATATGTATAGGCATATTGGGCCCTATTCTCCCACAGGCCATCGGCGCTATTACGGGCCTTAACCGCAAAAAAACGTGCCTAGCGCCTGTTTCGGGAAAATAGCAATAGGCTTTAGGCTGCCAAATGCGCTTTAGGCCGAATGGGCGTGGCGGAGTCCCTGAATGCGCCAAAGTGGGCGTGTCGGCGCTAAATACCGGCGTACTCCTATCTTCCGACCTGCCGTTAATTTAGCGCCTTGCGCCTTTGAAAAGCAGGCCTATTCAATGGGCCAGTCCGTCCCCTCTCTCCTCTGTCACCCTTCTCTGTGTCACTCTCTCCCTCTCTCCTACTGACAGGAGCAGGCATTGGTGTGCGTTTACCAGTTTATTGTGAAATAAATCCTTCCGCGTTGAGTTACTGTCACAAGCCTGTGTGACAACGCTTCCAGCCTGGGTAAAACAACTCCGTCCGTACCGCTTTGAGGCTGCAGGCAGTCTGACAGGCACAATACGACTGTCTCTCTCTGACTGCCTGTGAATGCCCCAGCATGCAATTGGGTACTAAATTTCGCTACTAAATAGCAACCAAATGAGGCGAAATAGATATAAAAGGTCGATCTAAAATAATGTGTAATGGTAACACAGCCTGCAATTGTAGAACATTTCAATATTGGACCAAATAAATCATCGAAATTAAAACACCACCCTAAGTGAAACATATATGTCCTCCTGGGCCTATATATACCCCTTGTCGAGTTAACGTGATTTAGAGAAGTAACAGCGGAACGCGCTTCTAATGGCATCTGCTATACTGTGATGTCCCTCCAATAACTTGGCCCTATTTCACATTTAGTTTGACAATAAAAACACATTTATGCAATGACTTGACATAATGTAGGGTATATTTATGTGCATCATCCTTCCTGCAGCAGGCGAGAGAAAATGATATCTTTCTGGACAAACTTTCACCAATCTAATAGGCTATATTTTTCTAGCTGATGCATAGAACATTATTTTCACTTTGATCTTGCTATAGTGTAGCGTATTTACATGCTTGCAGTATTGAAACTGCAGTTAGATTGGTTTGAGAAGCATAATAATATGGAATAATAGCCTATAATGCAGACAGACAGGCTGGATGAAGGGAGGGGGGGGGGGGGCAGAGCGTTTGGCTTTCGTCTGGTTTTGCGGGATCACTGGAATTGGAGCTAAAAAGGCAAGCGTGCGATTCGTTTATTGCACTTATCCAATGAGCATGACGGTGCATAATTTTACGCCTAAAAGGCGTGGTTGTAATGCTTTGGGCTGCATCTAGCGCCAGCACGACGATATCAAGTGCGCCTTTCCACGCCCACTGCTTTGATCTGCGCCTGCCGCTCGGCCTAGAAACTGCGCCGATGCAACGATAGGGGCCATTATGTCTGCATGTATATATACTCTCTAATTTGGGCTGCACTGAAAGCTTCTGGTTGGGTAACATACCAGAATGTTATGTTTTGTTAAATATTGAATGTTGATGTGTCTGATAATCCCATGTGGGATGGGTCATGTAATTGTCCTGACACGAAAATAAAATATTCATTCATTCATTCATTCATTCATACTGGGGGAGTGAGTTTAACCAACTTACTCGCTACCACTCGGGACGCACGAGGGCTCACATTCAATCGGTTACACTTATGTTACAGGACTTGCTAGGTGAAACCTGACATTTTAAACACATTTGTATCCATCTGATACAGTGACATTTAAATTTACATCAATATGTAAATTAAAATGTCAACATCTGGAGGAGTTTTACTCAATCAAAATGACTGCTGCACCTGTTTGGTATTTTTGATTCTCTCTAATAAGGGGAGGATTTTCTAGGAGCTTTAGCTGTGTATGTATGGGTAGTACACACATTTTATTTGGAGGCATCTTTCAAAACATCCAAGGTTGCCATACATAAAAGAACATAACATTCTAAAAGATCATAGTCAGATAAAAACAACAAGCATGGTAAACACCAGCGTAGATCAAACATGACGAGCATAGATAAAGGAAAAGACAGTAGTTGAGTCAGTTGACAGTAGGTACAGTAGTGCTCAGCTCCCCTGTTTACAGATGGAGGCTTGTGGTATTATCTAACAAAGGGTGCACACACACTATAAATAAAACTAATTACATAATCGCAAAATCATAGCACACTGACAGAATATGTCCTTCCCGCGTGTGCGCCGATCACACACACAACACACACACACACACACACACACACACACGTACACACGTACGTACGCATGCACGCACACACACAATGTTGACAGACATTTAACATGCACACGTGCATGCATACCCACAGAGGAGCAGAGTACAACTCCACTGTTGTTAAAAAGAAATTGATTTCTTCGGCTACATGTCTGAAATTATTCGCATTACATGACATAGGCTGCTACACTACAGCCACACTCTAGTGTCGAAAATAAAAAAGGAAATTTGTTATTTTAAGTTTTGATAAATATATGATAAACTACCTGTACTGTATGCATTTTAACAGTTGTAACCATGGGGGGGGGACAAAAAAAATCATCATTCCCAGATCTGAGGCTAGTTACGGTATAATTCTTTGCTCAAGGCCAAGTATCTGGAGCAACCAAGAAGACAAACGTTAACATTAAACGCATGGACACACTGTATGCATTATTGCATTAAATGAGATCATAGTTGGCTGTAAGCGTTTGCAATTTACATAATGTCTCTGTGGTGATTCTAAGCATATGGTTAGTAGCCTCTTTGATGTATCTGCCCAATATAAAACTGTTTTATGAATCCCATTAGTATGAAACCCAGTTAACACTTCACCTTCCATTTTGAAGAGGCTTTAAGGTACAAAAAACTCTTCACCTCTGAGAGATCGTTATTAGGAAACAAGGACCACTACATGTTCAACGGTTAATGGATCTTTACAGAACGTCGTCATTTGACCCACGGTGAAGCACATCAGGCGAAGCACATCTCTTCAAAGATAATTGCAGGCCTCTTATGCAGAAAGCTTTCGATTACTCTCCGCGTCACACACTTTACTATGAAGTGACTGAGAGACCACAACACAAAATGAACAAATACTCTGCTGGGAAAGGATAAAAATTCAAGCTGCCTCTTGAATCGCTTAGCCCATATCGATTCATTGTGGGACTTTCTTGTTGATGGAAAATGTAATGAGAACAGCAATAGGAAAATATAAAGCCAGGCGGAGCATTGTATCTTGTGGTCTGCCTGGATAACAGTCATGCACAATATTTCACTGATGCACAATTTACATCAGGACAATAAGCTTCAGTTTGAGTCAGCAGGGAACAACCATCACTTCCCCATCAATGAACAATGTGTATCTACTGTATTAGGGCTGCCATGTTTTTCCCCATACCATGCCACTGCTGGAGGAGAAACGCGCACTATAGC
The DNA here is from genome assembly GCF_964638095.1 of Poromitra crassiceps. NCBI lineage: Eukaryota > Metazoa > Chordata > Actinopteri > Beryciformes > Melamphaidae > Poromitra > Poromitra crassiceps. The sequence continues at coordinate 8,342,432 of NC_139649.1, forward strand.
CGTTATCCTATAGTAAATGCCTGAAAGATTATAGAAATATATGATAGGCAAGGCAGTGTGTCTGTGTGCTGCGAGCATGACTTGGGAAGGACTTATCTGCAGCCACGCTGAAACGCTTCTGAACCGATAAAGTGAATGTGGCCTGTGTGTTTCAGCAGGCTGAACTGTCTCTGCACACCAAGGAGGTTCTATAGAGACAGTCTGGGAACGCCCACAAAATGTTAAACGGCTGGCGCGCGAGTGGGGTAAAACCGCCCATATATCTCATGGGCTGACTCACCAAAAGACGGTGCTGCGGCTCTAAACTACAGGTTTGGGGGTTCTAGAGCAGAACACAAGACGTCTGCTCAGATGTGCGTTTACTGCGGTGGTTAAATCCCCGATCGTGTCTGCCTGGGCTGGGCTATCAGCTAAATTCTAACTTTGCTGAATGGATAGAACGGGGGTTTTTACCCCACCCTGACCACGCCCCCAGCCAGGCTGAGCCAGCTAAACCAGCATCTATGACGAGACGTGGCCTCAGCCTATAAGCACTGGCGACTGAAAGGAAAATGGCCGCTCATTCATTCCAATAGAGAGCCAAAGTGAACGTCACTTCCCGCCCTTTCTCTGTGTACCAGCGGTGAACGGCGAGAGACGATACTTTTCTGATCCCGTTTTAATTGTGCCACGGGGTACACATATCGTGTTTGTCAATGTAAAAGATAACTTTGCAAGTGAAGAAAGTTGGAAGTTTGTGGTAAAAAAAAGTTATCAATCACAAAGATCTACGCACAACCAGTTGCATAAGTGACGTCTCTCCCGCCGGTCCATGTTGTTGATGGTGTGACGTATATTGTGCGACACGAGAGATGTAGTCGATTGACTAAAACGAAACCTTACGTTTCAGTTTCAGGACAAAGTGCGACTTTCTTGACGTGCAAAGTTATCTTTTAAATTGACAAAATGTACATGTGTTCCCCCGTGGCAAAATTCAAACGGGATCAAAAAATCTCGCCATTCATATTTTTTCAGATGCTGGTACACAGAGAAAGGCAGGAAATTACGTCCACTTTGGTCCTCTGATTTCGGTTACACAGTGTAGGCCAGGGATACTCAACTTGCTTTGCCCGGGGGCCACTTTCGTCAAATGATAGAAGGCCAGGGGCCAGTTAATAAACAATCAATATACATTTTTCTGTAGCGGACTGTAGGTTTTTGGGGTGTCAGCCGGAGTTTAGTCGGACAATGTTGTGCACACCGGATAGTTAGTTTGGTTAAGTTAGTTAGGTTAAGTACATAGCCTGCATAAGTGCCTGGGTAGCAGCTAAATCATAGATTATTGAAAGATATTCCATATTCCAGACTGAAATGCTATAACCGAAGTGGATTATTGGCCAGAATGACATGAACATTTGGACACTTATTCAGCGGGTATCTTGCATGTTGCGTTCAGGTGCACTGTAAAAAAAAAAAAAAATACAATTCCATCGCGGGCCACACAGGGGGCGCCGGCGGGCCGCAAGTTGAGTATCACTGGTGTAGGCTATACCATAAGAAGGAATTAGCGCTGATTGAACACGGGGCGCTTACAGACATCGCCAAATTGTAATTTATCACATCAAAAATAAAAACCGCCCACATCTCATCTCTCATATGGCTCAATCCCACCACACTTAACAGCCCTGCACAGCTCGTCCCCACTCGGCTCCACTCGTCTCTACTCGATGGATGTTTTGCTTCGACCGGCGCTCGATCTGCCCCCACCCACCCCCGCCCACAGCTGGTCGTCTAAAAATAGCGACCGCATATCTGTCCTTCGGCTATAACATAACGTTACAATTAAATCCATCCACAGAACTTTTAAACTGTTTATGAAATACTGGTGCCTCTAAATGACCTACAGTGTACATGGGCAAATGTGACAATCGGCCAAGAGAATGATATCACAGGCATGCCTTGCGCTGTGCGGGGACGGGAGAGGCGCAACAGAGTGAAGCCTCTACCCCGCAGCCTCTCACCAGGCAAGACCGGGGCTTCCAAACACCCGCTGCGGCCTAGCGGAGCGCTGCAGCCTCCTCTCAGCTACAGAGCTCCCTGAGCGAGCAGCGGACTTTTTTCTCAGACAATTGAACACCCGCCACGATTTTATTTCACCGGAGGTGAAGGCAGCGACACAAAATACTGATGGAAATATACATAACAGAAGATAAGGTAAGACCACTAAACTGGTATGCAGCCGCCAGCATTGCATTGACAGTCAGTAGACAGAGTAAACACGATTCTCTCTGACCAATCAGTAGCCATCAGAGTTTTACGTCACCATTTGGGACCTACTCGCCAGCCCGAAGTACCCCGACGAGACAGGGACCAAAAGTAGCACGACTCGGCCTCAAATCAAACCGAGCTGGGCCGGTTTTTGACGGTGGGATGAGACCAAAAGTCGAGTCGAGCGGAGCGGGACCGCGCTACTAGCTGCTGTGGAATTGGGCCAATAGAAGCTCATATAAACTCCCCCCCCCCCCCCCCCCCCCTTCTTTTTGAGATATCTGGGCCAGTGTTTCTAGGCCAGTGTTTCACAGTGAAATGACTTCAGAGCAAATTGTAGCACAAAGCAGGGGCGGGGTCACGCCTCATGTGAATTTTCTTCTCTTTCTCTCTCTCGCCTCATTTCATTGGCTAGGCCATAAATCATACAGCTGTGCAGTGGAAGTCAATGAGAAATTCTCTCTCCTCCCTCTGCAGCGACCACAGAAGTGCCTCTGAGCAAGGCACTGAACTCCAAACTACAGCCCTTTCCTTCTCCCTTCTGCTTTAATGTCAAGAACCCTAATAAAGTGGTTCTCAAATGTTTTCACGAGGGACCCCTAAACTGACAAAGATTAGACCACGGACCCCCATTTGATAGGATTATGTCCCACGGTCCCCAATATGATAATAAGATTGATGCTTTTAGATGTTTTATTACAGAAAGTGTATAAAACCCATGACCAAAATAGTCATTGTGTTACTTATGAATGGAATTATAGCGAAAATTAATTGCCCCCCTTTTGGCTGGGGACCCCCCCTTAAGGACCCCTGGGGGTCCCCGGACCCCCATTTTGAGAACCACTGCTATAGTAAAGGTCAAATGAACATCCTTGCTGTGCCAGCACTTTGGTTGTCATGAGCGTGAAGAGCCTTCGTATTCCCACACTGTCTGCTATTCCACTGTTCTCAGCCTATGCTGACATCCCGGGGCACTTTATTGCGTGACTGTTGGGATTAACTGGGATTCCCTGGGGACATTGCTATTCAAAACGAATGTACATGTGTGCTGACAGGCAGCGATAGTCTCACCTTGAAACTCAAAGTCAACCTTCCACGAAAGGCCCATTGTGCACACACTCACTGTTCCCCGTCCATTTGCAGTGGCATACGCTATATATAGCCTAGCAGCTCAGCCTGGCTGCTATTTAGTATGCTAATAGGGTAGCACCTGCCATTGTGATCACAGACAGGCTGGATGGCTGGTTACTCCAATTGCTTCAAGGAATAGTTCACCCAAAAAATTGAAATGATGTCATCATCTATACTCACCTTCACGCCAGGTGAAACACAGGTGAGGTTTGTTCATATAACACACAGGGAGGCTGCCACCACAACTCCATAGCAGCCTTCTCCCAAAACAACTGAAGTCAGTGGGGAGCAGTTTTTCAGAGTTCCAAAAAGACCTACATCATAATTTAAAGCACATTTTAACTACAGCTGATTGACTTGCAACAAATAATGGAATTAAAGAGAGGCTTGAATGTGCGAACACTGTGTGATAACAGTTGTTATAGAGGCCATTTTGCATGAATAGTACAGTAGGTGTGCCTTCAGATTCTGTCTTTCCCTTTGGTGTGCCTCGGGTGCAAAAAGTTTAAAAACTACTGCTCCACAGAACAGATCCCCATTGAGTTGTTTTGGAGAAGGCTGCTACAAAGTTGTGCTGGCAACTTTCCTGTTTGTTGGGAATTTGGACTAACAGATTTCACCTGTGTTTCATTTGACATGAGGGTGAGTAGATGATGATGACAGAATTTCCATTTTGTGGTGAACTATTCCTTTAGGTAGTCCGGAAGCAATGCCAATAGAGCTCTATCTGTCTAAGACAGAAAGAGACATTTTTAATCCATTAGGGGTGGACGATATTGAAATTCAGTCTATTGCAATAAAAAAAGTCATATAAAAATGTAATCACCTCATCCCTTATAATCCATACCATACTATATAGAAGGTTAGCATATTTACCTGGTCCGGAGCAAAATGAGGCAATCACAGCCAGAATACAGATGTAACTGAGGTAGGGCATCCATGACACTCTGTCCTGAGATGTGAGTGAGTGAGTGAGTGAGTGAGTGAGTGAGTGAGTGAGTGAGTGCGTGCGTGCGTGAGTGAGTGTGTGTGTGTGTGCGTGTGTGTGTGTGTGCGTGTGTGAGAGAGAGAGAGAGAGAGAGAGAGAGAAAGAGAACTCAATTTCTTGTTTACTTTTGGTTCAGTGAGTCAACTGCCTGCCAAAATAATATTGGATGGCATAATCAATGTATTTATGAATAGATTGGATTTCATTTTTTGTATGCATTGGGGACTATGGTGGAATATTAAGTATTTCTGATCAGCACAAGAAGTATATTGATCATTTGGAATGGTGCTCAAAATAAGGTTGACTGCATTTACTGTCATAATGTGAGCACAATTAAGTGTTATTAAGTGTGTTTTTCTACTTTCTGTCACCAGAAATAACATTTTGCAGAGATGTGTGTGCTAACCTCATTTCCTCAGCACTTAAATCCTGATGGTAGTCTGGGCCATAATTGAACGGAACCGCACTGAGCAGCACCAACGTGTACAGTATAATGATACCACTTCACTTATGCCTGGAACCAGGTCATTCAAAATGGTGGCTTACCTGGAAATTGAGAAACACGGTGAGAAGAGCGAAGCACACGGCCATGGCAGAGAAACCAAATATGAGGAGGGGCCTCCTCCCGATTCGTTCGATCACTAAGCCCTGGGGGCGGGACAGACAACAGCCTTAGGTCAGCAGGTTTTTCCAAGCGTTTCTGGCTCACAAATTAGACCATTCATGTGTGAATACAGACCTGTTCTTACAACATTTCCAATTATTTTCCCGTAGCAGATGAAACATGAAGATGAAGTTTCATAAAAGAAGTTAAAGATTATTTTTTGACGTATTTTCTGTGTTACTAGATAGTACAGTGATGACAGACAGTAAAGGAGGAAGAGAGAGGAGGATGGCACAACAAAGGCCAGATTCAAGCCCATCCAAGAAGAAATTAAAAAAATTAAAATAATATCTATAACCTGCAAATCCAAAGATATATTTACTTAACCTTCCCCTATACCACCTGGAAATACTGCTGTACTGTAATAAAGTGGGGTCTGTTGGTGTTTTAAAATGCATCATCTATTGCAGTGGTTCCCAACCTTTTTACACCAAGTACCACCTGAGAAAGTAGTTGGCTCTCCAAGTACCACCATATGACCGACGTTAAAATACAGTCTATTCAGCCAGGCCCGTAGCCAGAGTTTGAGAAATACCGAGGTCATTTTAGCGCGGCGTGGGGGGACCAGGGGGGGCTGTGCACCCCCGGATAGAAAATTTTGTCCATTTTAAAGTAAAATGCTTCAATCTGGTGCACTTTGAGAGCAAAATGAAGAGGCTAGATCTATAAAGAACTACATACATCATGTTAGATTAATATCCTCTTTACTGTGCTGTTGCTTTAAAATGATACAAAAAATAAATGTCTCCCCATATGATATAATTTATATTCTGCATACAGGTCACATGGCAGAATACTGCTCAATTAAATACAATGGCCCATCTACACAAACATCACTTACAGGGGAGTTACTTACCCATTCACTTCAATAGAACTGTCCCCAAAGTCTAGCCCCAATCTAGCCTCAATGCAAAATCTGAATGTTGTGAGTTATCTCTCTTCTATAGCACACAGAGAGGAAGCAAATTGTTGCATTTCCGATCAACTGTCGCATTAAAACATCAATGACAGATTAATAGATCTGGGGACCAGGGCTATTTAAAAAAAAAAAAAAAAAAAAAAAAATTTGGTGTGGAAAATACCGAGGTCATGACCTCGGTGTCCTCAATGGTAGCTACGGGCCTGTATTCAGCTATGCACAGTTCACGCAGGAGGCAAATTTATTCCAACCTGCAGCCTATGTGCAACCTGCAGCAGCTGCACTTGTGCTGGGTTGACTGCTGTCTTCACCTCCTTGTGCTTCATCGTTGCTGCTCTCCTCTACTACAGCTCTTTTACGATTCCCTCCCGTTTTGATCCACTTCATAATTTAAACATTGGGATTCCAGGGATCAAGTACCACCAGCAGGGGGGGCGCAAGTACCACCTACCTTGAGAAACACTGCCAATAATATTAATAATTATTATTATTATTTCACTTTCACATGTTTGAAAACTACTACTAATGACCACCATGGATTTTGCACAAAAACTAAAAAACTAAAAATTTTTTTTTTTTTTTTTTTTTTTTTTTTAATTTTCACAGAGCCTTCCAAGTACCACCAGCAGGGGTCGCAAGTACCACCTACGGTACGCGTACCACCGGTTGGGAACCACTGATCTATTGTATTGTATTGTATTATTCATCTTGCCAGTAGTATTCCCTGTGTAGATAGGTTTTTCAGAAATTATTTATGTGTTGGCAGTATAGGGGTGGGTGGGAAAAAAACAAAAATGCTTGTCGATATTTGTGGAAAAAAATAAATTTGTTTCTTGAATAAAAAAATATAAAAAAGCATCATCTGACACACACACACACACACACGCACACACACACACACACACACACACACACACACACACACACACACACACACAGAGACACACACACACACACACACACACACACACACACACACACACAGAGACACACACACACACACACACACACACACACACACACACACACACACACACACACGCCTTATTTCAAATGGGCCATAAATAATCCACAAGCTTGCTCTCCACCCAGGTGTCAGGGGTCACCAACGGAGAGGGACTTGAGATGGAGACACACTCACACACACACACTCACTCAAGTCCAGAATGAGCCGCAAGCAATGGCCTAGCCAAAGCTTGGGGGCATCTTCCCCCCATGGCTGTAGGGCAGAGGCAAGCCGAGTGGACATGAAAGCGTTCATGGTGCTGCCTTCCCCTCACCTTATCAGTGGGATTTGATGAGGTTGTGGAAGGAAAGGTTGCTGGTATTTGTACAGTAGACCTGTGTATCCCTGTACCAATCACATACTGTATATGTACCAATGGATTCCCGAGTGGGCACAGCAGGTGGAGAAAGATAGTAAACAGTGTTTTCCTGTGTGTGTGTGTGTGTGTGTGTGTGTGTGTGTGTGTGTGTGTGTGTGTGTGTGTGTGTGTGTGTGTGTGTGTGTGTGTGTGTGTGTGTGTGTGTGTGTGTGTGTGTGTGTGTGCGTGTGCGTGCGTGCGTGTGTGAATGGTTTAGTGGGGGAGGTGTTACTCTACCTCACCCCATGGAAATGTGATGAAGAATGGGTGGCCATGACAGACCTTTCCAATCTCATTCTTTATTCACACCATTTTGTGGTTATCCAGGTTATGTTGTAGTTCACATGCTTCAGATTTGGCATGCCTCTAAAAGCATTCATTTGTCCACACTGGGTATTCACCTGTAGCTACTGTGTGTGTGTGTGTGTGTGTGTGTGTGTGTGTGTGTGTGTGTGTGTGTGTGTGTGTGTGTGTGTGTGTGTGTGTGTGTGTGTGTGCGCGTGCGTGCGTGCGTGCGTGCGTGCGTGTGCTCATAAATGATTAATATTTTGGGCGATCGCCACAGTGTGTGTGTGTGTGTGTGTGTGTGTGTGTGTGTGTGAGAGAGAGAGAGAGAGAGAGAGAGAGAGAGAGAGAGAGAGAGGGTGTGTGCGCGCAAATGTTGTATGAGGCTGTCAGCAGGGTTGGGAGGGTCACTGTAATTGTAATCCGATACAGTTACTAATTACCTGTTAAAAAATGTAATTAGTAACGTAATCCAAGTATCACAATATAAAAGTAATGTAACTGATTACTTTCTATTACTTTTGGATTATTTTTTAACACATTTCCTGCATTTGTCTACTGGAGTCAGGAAGCATGCTCCTCAGGAGGACATTTCCCCCCAAAAAACAGCTCTATAATATTCATGTCAGACCTTATGTGTTGGTTACAGCTGGCATTCAGCCAATCTAGCTAGTGTCGCCTGTTTCTCATTCAATAATACAATAACAATAATATTTCCATCTTTGGATTACAGTGCACTGATATTATCTGGTTTCTAGTCATTTATTCTTTGGGTGCACTGGTCCTTTTTAAGAGACAATTGTGTTTTTTCAATTGTTTTTTTTCTCCCTCTGAGGTTTTAGGTTTTATTTATTTCCACCATATGATATCAAACATAAAGTAGACAGGAAGAGTCCATATTTACAGTGCAGAGCCACTTGGATAAATACATAATATACAATAAATAGAATATACAATAAATGCATTTTAAATTGTAATCCTGCTAAGTAATCAACATTTTTACTAAATGTAACTGGAATCTTGAGTACATGTTTTTTCTGTAACTGTAAGGGATTACAGTTACCTTTTTGTATCCTGATTACAGTAACCGGATTAAATGTAATCAGTTACTTCCCAAGCCTGACTGTCAGTCATGTACCAGGGTAGGGACCAGAGTACCAGAGTAGGGACTCTGTCTGAATCCCAGTCCATCTGGACCTACATGAGGACTGGAGCAGCACTGCTCTCATCCCACTTCTCCCTGAAGCCACAGAGCTTTTTCTGTGCCTGACACTCGCCATACTGCAGCAATCAGACAACCACACACATTGACAGAAACTACACACACACACACACACACACACACACACACACACACACACACACACACACACACACACACACACACACACACACACACACATACATACATAGACACACACACACACACACACACACACACACACACACACACACACACACCTACATACACACACACACACACACACACACACACACACACACACACACACACATACATAAACACACACACACACACATACATACATACATACATACACTAACACACGTACGCACGCACACACACACACACACACACACACACACATATATACACACACACACACACACACACACCCACACACACACACACGTACGTACGTAGTCGTTTTGGCCACTGGCAAAACTACGGCTCATTAAGTGCTCTGTCTCTGTGATTGGTAATGACGCATAGCTCTCCACTTATATCCCCACCCTCCATCACATCACATTTGCATTACATTATGTCATTTAGCAGACGCTTTTATCCAAAGCCACTTACAATACAGAGCCAAAGTCAACGGCACTTCCAGTTTCAGCATGCACACCAAGAGATTTTTCATCTACCCTTTATTTTCCCATAGGCATTTTGTAAATTGCTTGTCAAAATAGTTTTACTTAGACAAACCAAACGATTCAGCTATATTTAGAATCAGGAGAGACCATAGGACATTTCACTCGGACCAAAACCTAAATTAATAAGAATAAAAATAAAATAAAAAGATGCAGATCTAAACACGTTAACGTTTTTTGTTTGTTTTGGTTTTAGCTGTTATGGCTGAATCATTTGGTTTGACTAAGTAAAACTATTTTTTATAAACATTTTACAAAATGTGTATGGGAAAATAAATGACGGATGAAATATCTTGGTGCGCATGGTGAAGAAGGAAGTGACGTCGACTTTGGCTCTAAAGTACATTTTATCAACAGTTGTGCAATCAACTGTGGAACACAGTCTACATCAACCAAGACCTTTTAGAAGGAATACCGGTATGCAGCATTTGTCAATACTTGAAGGAATAAGTAGCATTAGTTAGTAGTGCCATTTTATTTTTATTTTTTAGAAGGATGGTCAAGAAGGGTCCAGGTGTAGGCTGAAAAGGTGTGTTTTTGGTTTTTAGTCTCCGCCGAAAGATGGGCAGTGATTCGGCCGTCCTGCGCGACCGGGATGAACAACTTTTGAGTCCACGTGACGTAGTGATGGAGGGGCAATGTAATCTGCAAGGGTGGAGGAGCGGAGGGAGCGATGCGAGGTTTGATACCTGACCTGACCATAGATTGCAGATAGGGAGGAGCAGTCGGGTGTACTGCACCAGTGAGTACCAGTGTCTTGAATTTGATGCGTGCCGAGATGGGAAGCCAGTGCAGCGACTGGAAGAGAGGAGTGATGTGAGAGAAATTGAGGTTGGTTGAAAACCAGCCGGGCTGCATCACAAGCACCGTATAGCTTGAGATATTTATGCTGATGTTTTCCTCTCTTCAGAAGAAGCCATAATTGCTACCTGCTTTTTTGTACTTGAAAACTGCCTTGAGCTAGAGAATCCATCACAGTAAACACAAAGCCTACATTTTGTTTTGTCAACGTTTCTATTTTTATTGTTATTTCATTGTGCCGAGTGTTTTTCTATCAGTGCATGCATTATGCTTTGCTCTGCTTCCTGTCAATCACCTGACACAACACAAGAAATGCAAGTGTCCACAGGAAATAGTCGAAAAAGAAAGTCACCTTACAAACTTTATTGGCACATCCACGTCTTTTTATTTCCGGCGTCGTTGTTAGTCCAGACAGCCGTTAATTCCTAGCCAGGTTTCGATACCATAAAGTTTGTACTTTAAAAAGACACTGGAAAAACAAGTAAATGGGACAATGGAATAGCCTACATCATGCAATGCTAAGTGATGGGGGAAATGGAAACTAGACACAGGCAGAAGTAAATGGCCTATAACTCTAAATGACATCAATGTTCTCATTTAAAAAAGACAATTCGGGTATACATTTGTTCTGCTCCTGCCCTCCCAGAAGGTCAGCGGTTATTATGTCTGGTAATAATGTGTTTGTGTTTACACTTTCATTTGCCAAAGGGCTGCAGAGGGTGACGGCATGGCCCGATATGTCTGATGTAATGTGGGATGGCATACGCTGACTCCATGATTCATGTGAGATAGATAGTTTCCCATGATTCTCAGCGGTAGCCGGTTTGTCGACTTCCTGTTTAAAAAAAATGTCACTAGCAAGGAGGTGCGCGCCGCTGTCAAAGAGTGGGAACGTATGGCTTATTTAATCCGAAATGGCTAAAATAGTAACGTTGTGTGGTTGTATAGCGGCGATATTTTACAAAAACGAGGTGAATGTCAATTCACTGGTACTGTATGGGCTTATTTGAGCAGAAATTGCTAAAAAAAAATAGTATGTGGTTGCATAGCGGCCGCTTTTATTTTGAAGGAACGTCCAAACCGGAACTCTTATATTTGGTCATTGAACGGAGCTTTAGCGGTCTCTCTCTTTCAAGATTCAAGATATTGTCACTCCGTTGTACAATTATACAAATAATTATTATGCTGGGGGGCTCCATTACAAAACATAGGTAGGTCACAACAATTATTATGATTATTTTCAGTCTCTTTCGCTATGAACGGTCCTGGGCGGAAACAGGCAAACAGCAGCTGGAAACAGGGAGGGAGGGTGTCATGGAAGCGCCCACTGTCTCACCATGAAACTCGTGAATAGGTACAACTACAGTGAAAGGCGATGGCACAGTAGGGTAATGGAAAATTGGCACTGGGAGGTCAGGGAACAATATTTTGCATGTGAGAGATATTAAACGTGTCTTGCTCTTGTTTCTTGGCTTTATTCAAATAGACAAGCGTGGTGGCATGTATAAGAGGCTAATGAGAAATGTTCATTATCAACATAGCAATTCCATAAATCATTCTTCCATGGGCTGCCGGAGTACCTGATTAATTCATTAGAGCTCCCCTCCTTCCAAGGTGATTCCACATTACCAAGAGCTAATTGAATAGAAATGCTAGATTCATATACTGCATTTGAAATGTTGTTTTGTCACTAATAGCATGCACTTATAACATGTCATGCCTGATACAGTTCAAAGTTATTTCAAGTTATCCATGAGCATTGTATTTTTGTTTTTAAAAAGCATCATCTTTCAAAGAAATGGCTAAGATAAGAAACAGCCTTTGCGAGGTCAATTATACGCAGGAACAATCAGTGGTCGTGTTTGTGGTGAGGGTGGGAGCATGTGAAGACAAAGCTTAGCACAATTTCAGTCAGCAAGACTATCTATGTTACTCATTCATTCCTTTCCCTCTCTCTTCCACGCTCTCCTGCTTGTATCAGCTGATTAGGGGCGTTTGCTCTTTTGTTAAACCAATCAGATTTCGCCACAATTTCCTATCAGCCAATCACATCTTAGCTGTCAATTTTAAAATCTGTTCTCCTCTTTGCTGTCATTTCAGTGCAAATCGTAGCGACCCTCCACCCCTTTCACCTCCAGTTCATCACTTCAACGCCCTGAGATCACCAGAAGCCCTCTACTCTTCTCGTCAATCCAGATCTCAGCATTCTTGTCACCACCACCACCACCACCACCACCAGTGTCTAGACTCCATAGGGGGATATCCTATTCTACTCTCGGCTTCACTACCCCCTTTATAATCATGATTGCATCACAATGGAGTCTAATTGCCAAAGACTTTTTCACATTCTTATAATCATGATCAGAGCATGTGGTCACCCTCACCTTCCCTCTGTCTGCAGCCCTGTCAGTGGAGTTCAGAGCATGTGGTCACCCTCACCTTCCCTCTGTCTGCAGCCCTGTCAGTGGAGTTCAGAGCATGTGGTCACCCTTACCTTCCCTCTGTCTGCAGCCCTGTCAGTGGAGTTCAGAGCATGTGGTCACCCTCACCTTCCCTCTGTCTGCAGCCCTGTCAGTGGAGTTCAGAGCATGTGAGCGGAGTGGTGAGAACTTCTGCTCTTCGCCCACAGAGCTATCCGTTCTCTCCACTCCTCCGCTCATGGCCACTGCGCTCCATAGAGATTAGAGAGCCAAAGTCACGCCCACTTCCGGTTTAGGCATACGCACCAGAGCCATTCGTCCGCCATTCTTTTTTCCATCTACATTTCGTTAAAACGCTTATAAAAATAGTTTTACTCTGGAGCAGCTCGGGAGAACTGCTGATAGTGAAAGTAAATGAGAGCGGTCGGTGCAATTTTTTTTATCAGACCTTAAGTTGCACTAAAGTCTAAAGGGACTGTACAGAGTCAGACTCTGTACTCCACAGGACACGACTTGACACTGCAGCTGGCCAGACTACGATATTCATCCCCCACCCCCATGTGCTGATAGAGGGCGGCACACTATCGCCCTCTATTGGTCAGCTGCCACTGCCTTCACCTGACAGCTATTTTCTAGCCTGGGTAAACCCAGCCTCCACGTGACGTCTATGTGCTTAGCTATCAGTCACGAAGACTTCGTGACTGATAGCACATAGAGGTATTTTCTAGCACACACACACACACACACACACACACACACACACCCGCACGCGCCAATAGGGCAGGCGAGGCTGAGCTACGGGTCGAGCGCGCGAGATGCCTAGTTTGTTTACATTTTCTCCAGTACCAGTACTGACATAATCCAAGTAGGAAAAAAAGAGCTGGTAAAACACATTTGTATTGCTTTCACATGCAGTTATTGTAACCCCCATGGCACAGTGAAAGATTTCAACTCTCAAACAGCAATTACACCTTCCTCCCTTTTTTCTCTTGTCTTCTTGTCATTTTTCAGGGGATACCCAATATTGCTACTTCCGATACAGAATATGGATCGCATGATATTCTCATTTTCAGCACAACAGCTGTCATCTCTTCTCTCTTCTTTGTCACATTAGCAACCCCGAAGAAAACCTTGATTTCCCTAGAGAGCAATGCTGGGAAAGTAAGATGGCGTCTTCAGGGTGCACGTGAAGCCTGGTTCTACAATCTGCTCCCAAAACTCATCAAGAGCAAACTGCACAAAGTAAACAAGCCACTAATCTTTTCCTCCAGATTTTCAATATAGAGAAATGAGCAGATTTGCCAGGTGCGCTGCCCCCCTGCATATACTAAGCTTTCCGCCAAGGATGTCTCTCTCCCTGTAGCGGGGCATGAAAAGCCCCCATACGCAAGAACCTACTGTCAGTGTGTTGGTATGAATTGTGTTACTAAAGGGATAAGGTTAGAGCCACAACTAATTGCCCCCTGCAGTGCATTACATGTGTGCCTTTGAAAAGAGAAATCACTGGATTTGGGGGATTTCATTAGAATACTTACTATCTTCTCCTGCACCTATGTTTGCTACCCCAGTGAACGAAGTCACATTTCTGAGCCAGCTGTAGTGTTTCATTTGAGAGCAAGGGTTATGAATATTTGAAACCCGTGACATATCCATCTTTCATTGTGCTCCTAGTAGTATAGATTTTTCTCTATAGATTTTGGAGCTTTGGTATTTGAGAGGAGGTTCCACTAAATTCTGATGGTTTGATGGCATTGCCAATGTAGGGAAGAGAATCAAGCACTATGTGTAGAAAAAGTATAGGAATCGTAATGATAGCCTTTCAATAACAAAAATCATTCCTAGTACTGTTGTTGTTTCATTTGTATTCTGTGTATTGTAATTATTGAAAGCCGTCTAGTGTTGTGATCTCTAGCTTTTATGGTTCGTTTATTGATGGTTATTGTCTGGCCATCGGACTTTTGCCATCTTTGCTGTCAAGATATCAACGACCCTGGACCACAATGGAAATAAGTCTGTGACTTTGTGTTATCCTTGCCAGTTCTTTTTAAAGATGTGATGTATTAGTCATCAAATAAACTAAACTAAACTAAAAGATGGTACATTTTTCACTTGAAATATTAAGGTACAGTAGATGTGTAAAACTCACATCCCATTCAAAAAGAAGGCTAAAATATTCTGGATTTTCCCGAGTAAAAGGGCTGCCTTGTATATACGTATTTGAATTTTTCTGCCAGTGGCTCAGATCCCATTACAATGGCTGCACAAATCGAGCATGATTAGGTACTGTATATCTAAACAAAAGTAATATTTTTAGTGATATACGTTTTTCTTTAAAGATATTTGTCACTGAAAATACCAATCCTATAATCCATCATGCTACTGTGCAAATGACACCAGGAAAATATATGTTGACATTACAGAAGACTCACATTCCAAGACAAGTGATGTCTTTGATGGCTTCTGGTTTATTTGTGCATGCCTCTTAACAGCCTGTGCCTTATGATCACTGCCAGAACGATGGTGGCATGTACTGTATTAACGGCAGGAAGGGGCTTAGATCAGATGAGTGTGGGGCTAGAAAGTTCCTGCTGTGTTTGAAGGCAGAGACTGTGTTTGAAGTCAGTTAGACAAGGTGTCTGACATGGTGTCTAAGGGCTAATTAATGTACACCGCCTCCGGAACAGATGTGGTACGGCTCCGGTACGGCTGCAAACAGACCCACACTCATGTAATCTGCCCGACGTATGCGGGATCTGACAAAAATAGAACAGGTGCGTAATTTTTCCGTACCGCATGTATCGCCCGCATGTAACATAGCATAGCATAACACAGCTGGTGTACATTGCCTGTAACACTGTCAGTGGGCCCTCCTCACTGCAGCAGACAGTGGGCTAGCTCCATTTATGCAGAAGTAACTTAAATCTGCATTCTTTCGAATGGCCTGCAGGGGGGCCGACTCCACTGGCTGCAAAAAGAAGTCCGGTTACGGTACATGGACGTGAAATGGTTGTACTTCTCACTTGATTTATGGCCTCAATAAACACTTTCCTAATACAGTACGTTTATGGACTCAATCGCTAGTTTCAAGTCTTCTTCAATACAGCATGATGTTCATTTTGTGTTTTGGGGCATGATTGACAGGTCGCCTGTCCAGTGATCGCGCAGCTCACCAATCGCGGACCAATAGCAGGCCGCGCTGTGGCTCTTCTCGGTCAAATTCTCGTCACTTCTGGCTCCAAATAACCACGACGGTGACGGTGAAAATGCCAACCATAGTACCCTCCAGGCTGGTAAGCAAACTCAGGGATCTGGGACTAAACACAGCGATGTGCGACTGGATCCTGGACTTCCTGACAGACCGCCGCCAGGTGGTGAGGGTGGGCAACCTCACCTCCTCCCCGCTGACCATCAGCATAGGAGCGCCCCAGGGGTGCGTCTCCAGCCCCTTCTGGTACGACCTCTACACCCACGACTGCGTGGCGACTCAAACTTCAAACACCATCGTGAAGTTTGCAGACGACACAGCAGTCGTGGGGCTGATCTCGGGGGGCGACGAGACGGCCTACAGAGAGGAGGTGAGGGTCCTGGAACAATGGTGCCAGGACAACCACCTCTCTCTGAACGTCTCCAAGACCAAGGAGATCATTGTGGACTACAGGAGAGGGGGGGGCACACACCCCCCAATCACCATCAACGGCACAGTGGTGGAAAGGGTGGACAGCTTCAAGTACCTGGGAGTCAACATCCACCAGGACCTGACCTGGGCCGGCCACACCGCCACTGTTGTCAAAAAGGCCCAACAGCGAATACACGGACTCAGGCGCCTGAAGAAGTTTGGGCTAAGGAAAGAAATCCTCAGGGACTTCTACAGAGGCACCATTGAAAGCCTGCTGACTGGCTGCTTCACCGCCTGGTACGGGAACTGTACCACCATGGACCGCAGGGCGCTACGGAGGGTGAGGCGCGCGGCCCAGCACGTAACAGGAGACGAGTTGCCAGAACTGCATGAACTGTATAACCAGCGGTGCCTCAGGAGGTCCCTGAAGATCATCAAAGACACAAACCATCCCCACAACAGCCTGTTCTCCCTGCTACCCTCAGGGAGGAGATACAGGGTTCCAAAAGCACGCACAAATCGCTTGAGGAACAGTTTCTTCCCGCAGGCCACGAGACTCCTTAACATACACAAATAGTGTAGTAGTCGTACCGTACCGTACTGCAGCTGCTACCATTATGTATGCCTAATGTTTAATTGTATGTCTAACAAGGTACATGCTATTTGCACCTGTATGTCAATTACGTCGAATTTAAAATGTCTGAACACGTCTAACGTATGCACAATGCCTAATGTTTAATTGTATGTTTAATAAGGTACATGCTATTTGCACTGTATGTCAAATACGTCAAATTAAAATGTCCGAACATGTCTAACGTATGCACATGACATGTGCACCTATGTGCAATGAATATGCCACTGACTTGTCTTATCGCTATTCTGCCTCATTGCCTATTGCTGCTTAGTATTGCTTATTGATGCCTATTTCTTATTGCCTATTGCTCATTGCTTGTTGCCTATTTGTACTATGTCGTAAACGGAGTCCACAGCACAAGAATTTCACACGTGATACTTGTACCATGGAGTGACAATAAAAATCTTGAATCTTGAATCTTGAATCTTGAACCTCAAGGCTTCAAAATGCGATTCCAAAAACCAATGGGTGACGTCACTACAGTAGCTACGTCCATATATTTATACGGCCTATGGCAGCAGATCAAAGATCAGCTTTACTTCTCTTCAACGAGTGGGATCGCAGAACTGGATTGCAGCCATTAAGACAGTAAGTAAATGGAGATAAATGGATCTTCAGAGTGGATATGCCACAGCGTTCTGTACCACTTTCTTCTTTGAAAAATGACACTGGTTAGAGGCACATCAATTCTTCCTTCTGGGTGTTTGTGCCCTCAATGTACTGAGCATCTAAAATGTATCCCAGCAGTATGTGGATTTAGTTGTGTGAAAGTGAACGGGAATGTATTTCACAATAACAACATATGTACAGTACATGTTCTAGTCATTTTACTGATCCCCCAAATTTTTTTAAGGCATTTTACTTACTTAGGATTGATAAACCCAGTCCAATGAAACAAAGGGTGGTTAATTCTCAGCCAAGTTCTGGAAGTTGTGATACATCATGACCTTGTGGGCAGGACTTATATACAAATGTCCTATCCAATAGCATTGTTAGACTGAACAATAGGACCCAATGACTATGTTTATAAGGGGGGGGGGGGACACACACAAAAAACAAACATTTATACCTTTTTTTAGATCAAATAAAAAATGTTGTAATTCTGCAACAGCGGGTCTTACAGGGTTAAGGGCCTAGAGAAATGTGAGCGAATATAACACACAGCTCTGAGCCCACGCAGTGCTAGTACAAAGTAATCCAAATCAATAATAGCATGGTGCCCTTACTAAAGGCAGCACGCTATTGATCTCGGGATTAGGTCAGCACACCTACAGCAACAGTTAAGAGGATTTAAATTGCACGCGGCAAAACTATTGACTCCTTTACCCCAAGAGGACCTGGGTCAAAGCTTCAGTTACCCTGAGAGGACCTGGGTCAAAGCTTCAGTTACCCTGAGAGGACCTGGGTCAAAGCTTCAGTTAAGGATAGTGCAGCAGCACTCGCCCGCTCTCGCGAATAGAATGCACATGCTGATGTTCTCTATTACTTATCTATTACTGTATATTGGGGAAAGGAAGACATGATGGGGAAAAACAGTGTGAATTGAAATGAAAACACTACGGTATATTACACCCCGCTACGCATTCTCACTGCTCTCATATTTGGAGAAGTGTAATCTCATCTACTCAGCTTTTCTGGCTCACTGGCAATTCAATAGAGGGAAAATGTGGAAGGTAGGTAAGCCCACTGTGTGAAGTGCAGTGGTACTCATCTCTTTGATCCACCAGCCTGCTTGATGATTGTATATATATATACACATGCCCTTTATGGAGTGCTTTTATGTTGCATCGCATGGAAATGCCATTTATTCCAGATCTCTGGCAAAGACGACAAATGTTTTAAATAAAGCGTATGACAGTCACAAATGCAGTAGTGTCGCTTGCCAGACTATCTCTTTTTCACGCTGTACCCACGCAGGAGAGAGAGTTATGGAGATCAAATTAAACTCAGCATGGAAGAGTTTTCTCTATAACAGGGATGGGCAACTTTGATGATAGAGAGAGGGCCACAAAAAGATATCCTCGCTGCCAGATTGTGACCGTGCACTTCCACCTGTAGCCTACTGTAACACCATCATTCCCAATTATGGCTACTAATCTGATGAAAAGGACTGGTAATCAAAGTTTATTATACCACCATTTATATTTTTCATATTCAAATTTAGTAATTCTTCCATTCAGATGACAGCAAAACTTTGCTCTAGCTTTAAAACAGCCAGCTACAGCAATGTGATGGGGTACATCACCCAAATATGTCATATTAATCAGATTAGTAATGTTGCATGTGCAATGTGCATCCTGGATATAGTTTGTTACAATAGCGTTAGCTCAAATGCTAATGTTAAACAGTATGTGGATGGACAATGCTAACACCATTAGCGCCATGTTCTGGGATGTACAGTAAAATAAAAACACAGATTTGGGTGGTCTAACCTAACCTAACCAAACCGAACCAAAAATGTCCGTCTGCCTTGTATTATTTTATTTTGTTTAATTGACCCAGGGGCCACACTGAGTGAGGTCGGGGGCCGCCAGTTGCCCACCCCTGTTCTATAAGTTGTGGTTCAGGTCAAGTTGAGCTGTTCCTCAGTACTCTAGACAGCAAAAAGAAACTGTATGGTCATTACTCAATGCTTAACATTTGAAGGTGAAGATGATAGTATAGTCCCTTGGGGTCAGTTTGGCAGTAGGGCGAATAACAGACTACAGCTAAGATTCAGAACAGTAGGAACTACTTTCAGGTGCTTTGGTGACGGCACCAACTGACCAGTGACAAGATGTGCAGAGTGTAGGACAATAAGAAGGTGAAGAAGACTGAGGGAGGATAAAGAGCATCTTCAAGGTGAAAGAGGAAGAAACATTAGCAATGAAGAGAAAATGCACCATCTTGATAGAAATTCAGCACAGGGCAATTTAGAGGAATGGCAAAAGTAAAAAGAACAAAAGTTGTGTTTTTAGATCAATTACTTCTGTAAGCACCTGCATGTATGTTACAGTATCTCTTTGATGATGAGCAAGATATTGGCCACCAGTGAAGGAAAACAAAAACTGTCATGTCATTATTCATATCAACAGTTGGCAGGTGGATGGACTGTAAACCAGCCATGTTTGGGTGATTGAAAGTAGCAATACTCACTGAAACGATAGCAGCCAAAGTCTCTATGCCCCCTGTGCTCAATGTTATGTAGGGGAGAATGTTCTCAGCAAAGCCCGCCTCCCGTAGGATCCCATTGGTGTAGTACCAGATCTATGAGAAAATGCCAAATCAAATGTCACCATCTTGTAAGTCTCAGTCTTTCATAATGTGTTACATTAATCTGCGTACAGTTACATCTATACATGATGCATATTCATAAACATTTCAATATAAGCCTGGACTTGCTGGATTTAGGGCTTGACAACATTTTATTCACTTTATAAGATGCATGTTCTTATCACATTTAATCCAGGTAGATTTCATGCTGAATTCAGTTTCTTGTTTCTTCTTTGCATCACAGTGGGAGGCGTAAGCTCAAATTAAATGCTGTTTTTAACGTTTAATCAGGATCCAACTGCAACAAATGTTAAAACATTTAGCCGGATCACCGACTCACAACCTTTACCCAGACACATAACCGCCAAATCCCAACTTTAAACATTTCAAACGGTGGATGGGAGCCCTCTGTGGGTTTCACCAAATTAAAATCACAATGAGAACATCAAGCTTCAGTGGGCAGAGATAGAGAACAGAAAGAAAGACGCAGGCATGAATATTAATACGAAGGAGAGAAAGCGAGTTTGAAAAGTCCCACTGTTAAAACAGGAGCTTAGATGGGAAATTATTTCAGACATTATTGTCATTTTTCTTTCTCTCTCTCTCTCTCTCCTCTCCCCTATGCCTTCATGCAAAACATGAATAGGCTTCATATTCTGAATCTGAACAATGACAGGTTTTAGTCCTGGAACTCTGACACTATTTCCAGTCATATTTCCGAGCTATCAACACAGAGTCAGCAGGCTAAGTTTCATAGCGGCACAACTGAAACATTACAAAGTCATTTTTATTAGACTGTGATATTGCCATTGGGGCCATTTGATGACTTTGATGGCCATAGGGCGGTAAATAAAGGCCATTAAAAATAAGGAACTCCAAATCTATCTGGATGGAAATATGCAAAACAAAATATATATATTTTATTTTCAATTTTTCAATAGAACAGGGAAATCATGTGCAGTCATGTGCAGATATATGATAATTGAGATGAGCTGTGAAATCCAATGGAAAGTCCTGACGTATATCAATGGAAAGGATGTGAAGAACCCCCATAGAAATTGACGACAAATATTGTTTTTTCCCATTATACTAATCCTGAATATGAATGTGGATTAAATGTTGAAACTATTTAAATAGTGACTTTCTGAGACAAGCTAAAAACCCATTAGCATGCGCACTGCATGCAGCCAAATATGTCAGCTTGATTTATGATTTGAGCATGCTGTTGGCACTTTTACTCATGAATTATATTTGTAAATTAAAAAAGAACAAGAGGTTGAAACTGCCTTTTCCCTGTAATATGAACTCTCTCACCTGCCTGCTGTTATTGTTTTTTAGTTTGTGCCAATCGTCGAGAGTCTGTCCTTTATATTATTCTTGCTGGTGTTGTATGTAAATATCATCATCAATCATTTTTCAATGCATGGCAAAATGATTGGGGGAAAGGTTAACCAGACAGACAGAAGTAAATGGTGGTATAACTAAATAATACCAATAATCTCGTTTAATGGCACAATCTCCTGTCGTTCTACTAGGGCTGGGTGATAATTCAATATTATCATTTACCATCTTTCAGTGGAATCATATTGTGATGACATGAATATATTTTAATATTGTGACAGATTTCTGCTGTTGAAATTGATGATGACAAGAATTGTTGACTTATAAACATATACAATTAGGTATGGTAGGATTATTATTTGAAGATTTATGTTTTGTTTGACATCACACCTAGCATTACTACTCGGGTCAATGCGATGAACATTTATGTAACTATTTAATGTGATCTTGGATACATAAACAATATTGTGATACATATTGATAGAGAAAAACCCTTGTGACTATTATGATATTGATTTCAACCATATCGCCCAGCCCTACTTTCTACTAAACTGGTAAGAAATACGTTTTATGCTAATTGGACTGCAAACATCCTTTAACATTGGACTGCCAACATCCGTGGTCCCCTTGGTCCTATTCTAATTAAGCTATTCTTGGGTCATCCTGGCACATATAGCTCCGTTCTGAAGAAGCTGTCATCCTACCACACATACTAATACTGTAGCATTTTCATCTCCAAATCCCTCAGGCTAATATCATGCAGGAAAATCATCCATTACACATTCATTAGGCTACACATGGATAATATTCATTCAGAATACTGATGGAACATGTTATCTCTGATTGCCACACTTCAAATGGAAAAATGGGATTGGTTTGGGTGATGGGGACTGTTGAATTTTCAGTATACTGTATGACTTCAATTCAATGTTTCTGAATTGGCAGTTATCATTCCCTCCACATGAAGTGGAGGAAAGGAATCCAACATGGGTAAATAAGGATAAAGGTACCAGCTAAGTATACCAATGAATATGTGAAACATGCTGTACATTGATGCCACACAATAGCAGGCCTGTTCTCTGCAATCCCAGTAACCAATTTAGCTGCATTAAAATAAATGTGACTGATACATAAAAATCCCAAATGAAAGGGTTTCTGAATGATTGTCTTCCTCATTCAGCCTGACAGACAGGAGTATTATAGTCAGTCAATATTAGGTTTACTGCAGTCATAAACCTAATATCGCTTTCATTATCTGCCAGTTTGATCTTTAAATAAAACACTCATCTATAGTCAAAATCTCCATGTCGAAAGGAAACGCATGTCAGTCCCTTTCCAGATTTAAATGTTAGTGCATGTGTTCTTCTCTGATTTTCCTTCATGCATGTTGTCCCTCGTTTGTAGTCTTGCTCTCATCTCGTCATGCTATAATTGTAGATATTAACCTCTTAATTGCATTAAGCTGTTTATCTCTGAACCACTCTGGAAATTATTCACAGACATTTCTGAAGTAAATGGAAGTACATTTTGTGCCTCTTCTTTGGTATTGGTCCTGGCAAAAATAATTCAAAATGCAATTAATTCAATTGCCCTAAATCTTACATACAGTGCATCATGTTAATAACACTCCAGCATCAACAAAAGAGAATGCTTGTCAAAAGCCATCTAGGTAGGGCACCCGGGCGGTGCAGGGGTAGATTCCCTCGCTACCAACATGAGGGCCACAACTTTGTGGCTCAGTCAGGCGTCCATACAGGCACAATTGGCTATATCTCTGCGGGTGGGAAGCTGGATTAAGGGTATGTGTCCTGGTCACTGCACTAGCGCCTCATCTGGTCGGCCGGGGTGCCTGTTCGGGGGGAGGGGGGGGGGGGGGGGGGGGGGGAACTGGGGGGAATATCGTGATCCTCCCACGCGCTACATCCTGCCGGTGAAACCCCTCGCTGTCATGGGGAAAGGAGCGGCTGGCGACTCCACATGCATCAGAGGAGGCATGTGAGAGTCTACACTCTCCCCAGATCAACAGAGCGGAGGAGCAATGGCTGTGATAACTGGGGCAGGGGCAAATGGCTAAGTTACAAGTGCTTTTGCGCTTGATTCATAGAAGCCTTTGGTTCATGGAAGGACAATGTGAAAAGGTGTTGTTAAGAGGCACCTCTAGACAGAAGAACTGTCAGTATGACACAAGGCATGGGGTAGGTAGCTCATTTAATGTGACAAATATGGACCAGAAAGTTCTCACTGTGCTTGTGTAGTAGAGCAGCTCCAGCAACCTGTGACAACACTGTCCACTCCTCATTCTGAGCTCAAGTTCTCCACCAAGATCAGTTGTGCAGAATGAAATTGCTTATTATTATAAGCCCTAAACACACCATTAAGTATTCAGCTATTAACAATTTGTTGTAGATGAAATCTAGGTTGTGCAACAGGGGGTATTTAATGAATTACTTCAAATGTGAATTTATGACAAGAGTGTATTGGTTACTCTATTTGCGAATTGATTTGATGAATTGATGGCATAAGCTTCCAGAATATAGGATTCTACGGGACAACTGAAGTGATTTCAGTGATATAACAGCTGCAACTTACAGCGTTGAGACCACAGAGCTGATAGCAGGCCATGGTGATGATAATGGTGATGAGCTGCCAGCGAATGGCCGGGGTCTTTATCAGCTCTAACACAGAGACGGTCTGCAGGTTGTTCTGGACTCGAGCCTCCGCATGGACCTCTTCCATCTCCTTCGACACATCCTTCTTCCCCAGGAATCTCTGGAAGGCTAACACACGCGGCGCGCACGCACACGCACACACACACACACACACACACACACACACACACACACACACACACACACACACACACACAAGGAACTGTTGAGTTAACAGTCAACTATAGTCAACATCGAGACCGAGAGAGAGAGAGAGAGACAGAGAGAGAGAGAGAGACAGAGAGAGAGAGAGAGCGAGAGAGAGAGAGAGAGAGAGAGAGAGAAATACCCCATAGACTACACAGGGAAGGAGAACCTTACTGTTTCATACTGTAGTCATTACATCACTGGCTAACTTCATCACTATGGCTATAAAAGAGAGAGAGTTAAATCACAGGAGAGAGAGAGGGAGAGAAAGAAAGAAAGAGAGAGAGAGTTGTCTGCCAAGAGAACCTGTCCAGGCCCATGTGCGTCGTGTTGCACCTGTGGAGGCAGGCTTACTTGGGTTGTGGCTAGATGGGGTACAGCCACGGATGGAGTGATGCTAAATTGTGCCAATTGTTATTCCATTCAATTTGTGTTACTTCTTGTATACAGTGTCATTACAGAAGCTAAGGTATAAAAGGGCGTGATAAAGGACACATCCCCCCCAATATTCAAGTATAATACTTATATTATTTGACTTCACACCAGAATGAGACACACACACATGCACGCGCGTACGTACACACACACACACACACACACACGCACACTATGACTGAATGCAATAAATCTGTTGTATTGCCGTGTGCACATTGCCGCTGCACAACTTGCCCCGACTGCACCTTCCACTGACAAGTGGTTCTATTTTTATTATTTATTCTATTTTATTTTATTTGATTATGATTATTATTATTATGATTATTTTATTTGCTATTCTATAGCTCCGCCCACTGTTTGCCTTAGCCTTTGTTCACACCATAGGCAGAACATACAGTAGGCAGAACTGAAGCTTGAGGCAGGCTCAAGCTGAACTGACGCTTAACCGTTCACACCAGGATCAGTCTTTTTTACCCCAGCGTCTTGCTCGGCGTGCCTTGAACCCACCCACATCTCCCATTGAATTTATGCCTGGCAGCTTCGAGCTTCACGCGTCACGCCTGGAAAATAGGACTGAATCCTGAACGATGGCTTCAGCGCGGCGTGGCGTGCGCCGGCTGGTGTGAATGCTCTCACCTGTTAACAAGGACTCCGGAATTAAACTGCGTGGCTTCAGCGCGGCTTTGGCGTAATGGAGCCCCTATAAGAATTTCACACGTGTGTACTTGTACAACGGAGTGACAATAAATATCTTGAATGTTGAAATCAGCTTCAATATGTGCCGTTAAACTTAGTTACTTCAACAAGAGCCCCACCATGTAACCTCGCCTCAACAGAACAACACTTTAATTATGGTCTAAATTTGCATATGTAGATGAGGTTTCCATTGTTCCTCCCTGCTGATGTAAAATATGAAAAGCTGCTCTAATCCAACATCACGTGGTGGCTGTCAAAGTCGGTGGCGTGATATGATATTGATATTTATGAGCCCATGGTGGGCTGTCTAACAAGTGACATTGTCACCCTATTTTGCATTTCATGCGAGATGACAGCAGGGCTCCGCAGCACCTTGTTGGTACCTGAGCTTTCGCAGTGCCCCGAGGAGGAAGGATATGGCACAACAAAGGGCTTTATAGAGAACAGACAGTCCTTGTAGAAAACCCCTCCATGAGACAGGTGCCATAAAGCCAGCCTTTGAAGAGCGCCTGGCAGGGATTGAGAGAGGGTTAATGTGCAGCTGATCCTTCTTCAATTCAATCCTGTTTTGGTGGCTCACACATGCATTCCTGCACATTAATTCTGCCAAAGAGCTGTTGTTCACTGCACACAAAATAGAACAGCATATTTGATGGTAAGTCAACAGCAGAAGAAATTGTGGTGTGTATGAAAAGTCTGGAATCATAGAGAAACTGAGTATCAAAAAATGCTTGTCCAAAGTTGAATTCAAATCCACACCAGAAGAAACCCGACGCCTTGACCACTCAGACTTGACAACTCGGGAAAACACATGCAACAAGAAGAAAATATATACCGTATACAGAAGTAAAGTAAAGGTCCACTGATTGTCACACACAATGTGTGAAATTTGTTCTCCGCATTTGACCCATCCCCTGGGGGAGCGGTGAGCGGCAGCGTGCGCCGCGCTCGGGAATCATATGGTGATTTAACCCCCCAATTCCAACCCTTTGATGCTGAGTGCCAAGCAGGGAGGCAAATAGGTCCCATTTTTATAGTCTTTGGCATGACTCGGCCAGGGATCGAACTCACGACCTCCCAGTCTCAGGGCGGACACTCAGACCACAAGGCCACTGAGCTGGTTAGAATATCAGGCTTTTCAAAAACTCCTTAGAATGTCACAACTCTTGGTATAGATTTTGCACTATAGATGAGAACACCTGAAATGCATGTAGATCCCAGACACAGTGGTCGCGTTAAATATTTAATGTTTTTTGACGATTTTTATTTTTTTACACTGACAGGAACATCTGAATGCCATCCATCATTTTGACAGTCTGGAGACTGGAATTACTAGCGCGGCAGCACCACTTTCTCGCTGGAACATTTCTCCCTTCTGCAGCTTGGAGCAGCGCATCTGTGGGTACAGCAGCTGCGCTCCAGGGCGCAGAAGGAGCGCTGTGGGATTTCCTCCTGGTGAGGTGAGTACATGCAGGATCGGGAAATCCGAGGTTCAGAGTCTTGTCGACTTCTGATCACTTCCAACAGAGCCGCAGAGCGCCGGCCGGTTCAGCCTTCAGAACAAAATTACAACAGCCATGAGAAGCCGTCTGTCTGAGGGAAAGATGCAAATCCTACTTGTAATGACAATCTGTGCTCAAGCGAGCACCTAGTTTAAAGTCCATGCGGACCAGGATTTTAATTATTTAGATTTGGCTAATTCTGTAAAATTGCATGATACTGTAAAACAAATGATTATGACAAAATTTGTACAGTGCCTTGCAGAATGGTCTTTGCAAGGCCTGATGATCTGCAATATTATTGGCAATCAAATGTCCCTGTTTCCCCGTTTGCAAACACGTTTCTATTTTCCAGTCAACAAAAGAACGCGAATTGCATCAAATCACAGATGTCTTTAACAGGTATATGATGTGATGGTGTTGTTGTGAGATAGGCTTATCCAAATTACGCATGGGGAGAATTACAGCATATTGCATGCCTCGCACAAAACTGTATTAAAGGGACTAAGAGACGGGAATCTGATTGTTTGATTGATGTAACGCCCAGGCATTTCCAGGCCACACCTGTGAATAATTCTGGTGGTTAAAACCGCCCAAATCCCATTTGCGCCGTGCGCAGATGACTTGACACGCTTCTCCAATTTGCGCCTGCGCCGTTCCGAGTTCCGCACCCCCGCCGAGAATTGCATCCCCACCGTATTTTGGGGCTGTTTTAACTTAAAAAGAGGGAGGTCAAGTCTACCCAGACAATTATATCATTTTTAAACAGTTACGTTTCTGTATAAATCATTATAATATGCTCCCGTGAGCTGGGGATGCGTTTGGCGGTGGGGGTGCAAAACTCGACATAACACCTGGAACGCAAATTGGCACTTGCACTTGGTGGACTGCTATCTTCCCTGCCTTAAGAGGCAGGGAAGATAGGCGCACAAACCGGTGCATAAGCGATAGTGCCTGTACGACGATAAGTGTTTAAATTAGTGTTACTATGCTCTTGGTTATGTATGGGGGATATGGCAAATGAGCGAAACTCCCGAAAAGTTGGCGTATCCTTTTAATGTTATTTGTTAAATCGTTAATGCCAAAAATTTATGAAATCACACTCAATTTGTTCAGAAACCTAAACTTATTTGGATGTGAATGACTCCAACATTAAAGATTTTTTGGGGCATTTTTCACCTTCATTTGATAGGAAAGTAGGTAGACAGCTAAAGTTGGGAAGCGATGACATGTGCAATAAAGGCCCACGGGTTGAATTTGAACCCGGGCCGGCCACGGGAAGGGCTAAGCCAGTGGTTCCCAAATGGTGTGCCTTGAGATTTTGTGACAACCATACATTATTATTGCAAATATAGCCTAAAACTATATAAAAAGTGTGTGTGTTGCATTTTACAAAGTTTCTAATTAATTCCTGAATAATTTTGCTCATAAGTATTTCACAAGTAATATACGGTAGTTGTTTGTTAAATTTTATTTGGCATTAGTAAATAAATAAATAAAACATACAAAAGTGATAAGAGTGATAACACAAGTAATAGAGGCTATTCTGCACAGATATATAGGTGTGCCTTGAGATTTTGTCTTGCCCTTTGGTGTGCCTCAGGCACAGAACGTTTGAAAACCACTGGCTAAGCCTTAGTGGTACCAGGTGATCCACTGGGGCACCCCGGGACTCAAACATTAAAAGTCCCATTCTGTCAAAAGAATGCTTCAGTCCAAGAAGTTGAAGCTTTAACTCTTGCCCAACTTTCTGAAGGAAACGCAACCAGCGGATGTTCCATTTCAAAAAGAGCACATGCAACCGCACCCTCGGCGGGAACCCATATATAATGCATGGCTGTAGACATGAAAGACAGCAGGGGGCAGGGCTCAAAACCTCCACAGGCACTCCACTGATCAAACTTCATGTTAGGCATATCTGACATAGCCCTGTATTGCAGTAAAACATGTAGTGTGAACTAACCCTCTTTCCCAGGCCGTTTCTCCTACTGGCACAGCAGGATGTATTTTATAGAGAGGCAAAGTGACCGCCTACTTCCTGCTTCAGCACTGTGCCAGAGATTGTCATCCGCTATTTATTTTCCCATAGACATTTCATAAAATGCTTATAAAAATAGTTGTACTTGTTCAAACCAAACGGTTCAGATATATTTAGAATCGGGAGAGACCATAGAACATTTCACTCGGACTAAAACTTAAAAAAAAACATTGAATTATTTTTGTCTTTCTTTTTTTACATTTTGGTCAGTGATGAGACATGAGTGTGGGTATGTTCACAGCCGTACCAGAGCCATACCGCATCTGTTCTGAAGCTGGTGGACATTAGCCCTAAGAGTGGGGATTTGATGTTTTAAAGAACCAAAATGGTTCTCAAAAAGTTTATAATATCTTCGCAACGGCGGTAATTTTGCGTTATTTTCGCTGTACTTCACGTCATCTCGACGCAAACCTCATATAGGCAAGTTTATGGCCAAAACAGTATTCACAATTGTGAGATCACTCCCCTTAAAAGCCACAGTGTCGCCGCCATCACGTCTGTGACAGCAGCTTCTTTCTTGCTGAGTGCAAGCAGAGTGACAGAGTGAGAGAGAGAGAGAAAAGAGAGAGGGAGAGAGAGAGAGAGAGAGAGAGAGGGGGGGGGGGGCGAGAACGAGAGAGGGAAGAGAGAGGGAGAGAATTGGAGGATGAACCAGTTCAGATTCGTAACGAAAATTGATGTTTTTGTAATGAGTAATTAGTAATTAGTATTAATTAGTCGTTTCGCTCATTATAGGCTATAACATACACATTTGAAAATATTTGTTTCTTTAATAGAGTAGGGATGTGTGAGATTTTAATTCTAGCCTATTTCAATAGTCTATACCAGAATTGTCCACTCGGGTTAAGCTATTGTTGCATGGTGCAATTGCAGGGAGAGAGGTTACTGTATACTATAGCCTACTGGCCGGTGTTGTGTCAAAAAGTGATTTGCTGCCAGAAACTGATTTCGATCCGCGGGACCGCGCACAGCGCTGTCTCAGTGCCTCTACTCACCCTGTGCACCGACACACCCCCAACACCCAGCCTGCCTACCCGGCCGAGCTCCCACCTTCTCCGGGGGGGACCCCCCTCCAGGACCCGGCACACTAGCCGAACCCATGCGCACCCCTCCCTGGGCTACACACAGACTCCCGCCCGCCCCCGCCAGACCCTTGTTCCCCTGGTAATCCAATTCAAAACACAAATCACTTTTTGGCACAAAACCATGACAAACAAATTCTCATTTTAAAATCAAGGTGTGTTTTTTCTGCAATGTAGGCTATAGTTGAAAATCAACGTGGCATTCTGAGGAGGGAAGAGTGTCTGCGTGCGCAAAGTGAGGATTTCCTGCACTGCGCGGAGAATACTGTGTGCTCAGGCGTACGCCTGGCGTAGTGGGTTTTTTTGCGCTAAGACCAGCTATTTGGTGGCGTTAAAATTGAGAGCCCCGAAGGCTGTTTTTTCTAACACATTGCGCTGGAACACCTATTTTGGCACGGGCAACGCCCAAACCTGTGTTTACGCTCGGAACATAGCGACGGTATCTTCGCCAGAGCGCACAATGACACTTGCGGGAGGCAGATGATAGGCTAGAGGCCCACGGACACGCCTGGGCCACGCCTACACCTGTGTCTGCGCTTAGATCCCAGCACAAAACTTAATGGTGGAGGCAGACGATAGCTTAAGACGCTGGGAAGATAGCAATAAGAGGCGCGCAAACGGCAGCGCAAACAATAGCGCCGTACGAAGATAGGGCCCTAAGTGTGTTTAAGACCTAAGAACCCTTGTGCTGCAGCATGTATGCACAGGCTTAACTGAGTGAATGTGTGAAGTTGTGTGTGTGTGTGTGTGTGTGTGTGTGTGTGTGTGTGTGTGTGTGTGTGTGTGTGTGTGTGTGTGTGTGTGTGTGTGTGTGTGTGTGTGTGTGTGTGTGTGTGTGTGTGTGTGTGTGCGTACGTGCGTGCACATGTGTGTGACACGGACGCACGCGTGCCTCTGTCAGTGTATGAAATACCTCTCTCTGCTCCAGCCTCGTCCCTCTTCTCCATCAGCAGGTAGCGAGGACTCTCGGGGAGGAAGGGCAGCACACACAGCTGCAGCAGCGCAGGAAACGCCAGGAAGGCAAACAGGAAGTTCCACCTGGACTCCTGCAGTCAAAACATTAATGGAAAAAAACTAAATTTGTCAGGGTCAGGGTGGGTAGGGGGAGTGGCTGGGGGGATGTGGGTGGGTCAGGGTCAGGGTGGGTAGGGGGAGTGGCTGGGGGGATGTGGGTGGGTCAGGGTCAGGGTGGGTAGGGGGAGTGGCTGGGGGGATGTGGGTGGGTCAGGGTCAGGGTGGGTAGGGCGAGTGGCTGGGGGGATGTGGGTGGGTCAGGGTCAGGGTGTGTAGGGGGAGTGGCTGGGGGGATGTGGGTGGGTCAGGGTCAGGGTGGGTAGGGGGAGTGGCTGGGGGGATGTGGGTGGGTCAGGGTCAGGGTGGGTAGGGGGAGTGGCTGGGGGGATGTGGGTGGGTCAGGGTCAGGGTGGGTAGGGGGAGTAGCTGGGGGGATGTGGGTGGGTCAGGGTCAGGGTGGGTAGGGGGAGTGGCTGGGGGGATGTGGGTGGGTCAGGGTGGGTAGGGGGAGTAGCTGGGGGGATGTGGGTGGGTCAGGGTCAGGGTGGGTAGGGGGAGTAGCTGGGGGGATGTGGGTGGGTCAGGGTCAGGGTGGGTAGGGGGAGTGGCTGGGGGGATGTGGGTGGGTCAGGGTCAGGGTGGGTAGGGGGAGTAGCTGGGGGGATGTGGGTGGGTCAGGGTCAGGGTGGGTAGGGGGAGTGGCTGGGGGGATGGCCTTGCATGCCTTGTGAGCATCACAAAAACAGGGTAGTCGTCGTTGTCATGAGCTGATGACTAAGCCTGCGGCTAAGAGCAGTGTGTGACAAACAGTCAGTCCCGGTGAAGGAGAAGGTCACTGACCCGCCATTACACTGTCAACAGAGGATGATGCGGCAACAACCACATCGAAATGGATTTCTGACGTCCAAGAGTAAAGGCACACAAAGCCCTTTTATGTGCAGAGGGTAATTATATTGATCAAAGCCTTCAACTAATACACTCCCACAATCTTGAGACTACTCGTACTACTTTGATGTGGAGGGAATGCCTCCATCACTTTAAGAACGACAGTACAGTATATCATCCCAAATGTCATGGTGCCAAAACTATTCAAGGAAATGAAAGTATAGATCCAAACATCAAACACTGTTTCAATATCCAAACTAATGAGCTCACTGTATACGTAGTGACGAAAAGGCTGGGGAATTTATTTTCTTTCTTTTATTGATTTAGCCCGTTGTCGACAAGACCAGAGTGGCCATTTGAATGAAAGTCAATTAAATCAAGCACTCCAGTAGAATCGCAGTTTGCTTTAATGAGGCTGTCAAATTTAGAATTTTGTTGTCATTAAAAGTGTATTTTAAAACGCAAATGTGTTTGTTGTTGATTAATGTATTAATATACTACAATGGCTTTATTTGAATATATTTACATTACAGCATCACAATTCACAACAGATATAGTGGCAACTTAAGTGCAGGAATGAAGGAGTTGGACTGTTGGGAGTGGGAAAGCAGTGCTACACACACACACACACACACACACACACACACACACACACGATCTCGGGCACTGTTTACATTATGCACACATGTATGCATGAATTTGCTCTACCAATAGAGGTTTTTAAGTGGGGCAAGCCCAGCGAGCCACCAGGCGTGTCTCCCTCCTGGGCCTTCATCTCACCATGCGACCGGTGAGAAAACACATATCAGCTGAGAAACCTCGGCTATAGGAGTGTTAATCATTTCAACCAAACAGAACAGCCAAATGGATTGCACTACAGCTGAGGCATGAGAGAGATGGGAGTGCAAGGAGAAAGTCAAATTTACCTCAATCTCAATGCTAATTTATTGCTGTATTTATTCTATGTACCTTGCAGCTTTCCTTCTCAGTTATCTCCTGTGGAAATGCAGAGGATGGAGGGTGAACACTGACATGCTACTGAACAAAAGCAAGGGGTGAAAGTGGTCGTTGCTGCCTGAGGCTGAGAGGAACGCAACAGAAGTCTTTCAACAGGATTTAATGTTGTTGCTCGAAGTCTCCACAAAGCCAGAGGGGGAGGAGGGGGGGGGCGGGGGGTGAGTAACATCTCAGATACATGACAGGGAATTGTCAGGAGGAGGACCGCATCTTTGGTGTGTCCACTTCTACAAGCTAATATTATCTGTGTTAGCTCAGTCCTAATGACTTTATCCACAAACTGCTTCTTGCTCATCTTTACTGGAGCACAAGCGGCAACAATTAACTATCAATCTCTAAGCCCACAGCAGGCGGTGGTGACATTTAATTGGCTGTCACTCAACGTTAATCATTCGTGCTTAATGGATGACGGGGCCTGATTTACCACGACGTGTTCCGTTCAAGATGACAAAGTGTGAAAATGGGAGTCCAATCACGCGAGAGGAATGTTAAGAGTTTGGTGTCGTCGTTCATTACCTGTCAAAGAGTAAGAGAGACCAGGAAATTGTGTATTCCAGTGGAATACAGCAGTAATTCAAGTAAAAAAAAAAAAAAAGTATTTATTTTATTATTATTTTATTTATTTTAAAGTATTTATTAAAGTAAATAAGAGGTATTTATGACCAAGCCAGTGATGCATGTGGCAACCTGAAATAATAGATGAAGAAAAGAATGGCTCAGCTCCTCTGTTGACTGCTAATAAGACACACAGGATGACCACTGGCCATGCAAGCAGAGGAATGACCATGAAACAGGCAGAGAAATGGTGTGAAATGGTGATGGAATGAGGAGCGTTCAATGGTTTCTGTGTGGCCTGTGACCCCCAGCAGTCTGCAGAGATAACGCTTGGCTAATCTGGGAAGAACAGGACCTGCCCTTCCCTGTGAGCTTCACGCATTTCTTGCCATTTTAACTTCCCGAAAGACGAGAGCCTGGTTGGTAAAAACATCACGTCACCACAACCTCAGCCTCTGGAATACTATATCGCTGGAAACCCGCCGGGATCAGAAGAAATATGCATCAACTCTTTATCTATACCTGCATGTAAGGAATACATTTTTCTGCTGGATGGAATTTTTATTCAGTGTGTGTGTGTGTGCGTGTGTGTGTGATCCGAAATACCCCAAGTATACCAAAGATGAAATAAAGAACACATTTGCATAGAAACCTGTTTTGAATTAACATAATGTGGCTTCGAAAAGTCAAATTTAACCCGTAGTGAGTCATGCAGTAATACATTCGCGCTTTTATTTTGAAACTAAAATTGTCTAGCTTTTGCTGGAAACTGTGGGTTCTTCAATAAAGACACCACCGTCTTATAACTTGAAAGAGCTTTATTTTGATTTGGCAGTTTTGATTTGACATGTTTACGCCAGACCGTCTTGTGCGGCTCTACTGTGCAGTTCACTTCCTGAATCTGTCTGACTAGACTGCTTACTGTGCATGCTCCAACTGACAGGCTTAGGAACGTAGCAAGTAACGTATCATTCGTTTTGACGAGAGTTTGCTGGGCGCACAGTCGGGTAGTGTATTTTCATCTGTGACTCCAGTCGTGTAATGTATTTCAGTGAGTTTTTCAGTCGTGATAAAACATCTTAATGAAAAAGTCATGTAGTATAAACTCTCCAGTCTTTTCACAATCTGATAAGATTTTCAAAGTTGTCTAGTGCAGAGGTTCTCAAATGTTTTTCAGCCAAGGACCCCTTATAAGATAGAAAATATACCGGGGACCCCCCTCGTTCTGATTTGTGATTTTGGGCTCGGCTTGTTTCCACGGTAACGTGCTTGACATTTAAATTGATAGGTTTGTCAGATTAGAATGTAATCCATGAACCATTTTAGATTTAAAGCATAACATATTTTCGTTGAACTATGAAGCTTTTGCACACAAAAAAAGTTGTGTGCAAACGTTTTGCGGACCCGCTGGCAAAGTGCCATGGACCCCTGGGGGTCCCCGGACCCCAATTTGAGAACCACTGGTCTAGTGTACCTGCAGCTTTAGGAGAGCAAATTGACGGTTGGCCCCCTGTTGGTGTGTGCTTTCTCCTTCTTAATATGTTGAGGCGAGCCTCACCATTTGGGGAACGGGCAATTTTCCTCTGGAATTCACAAATTAAAAGGAAGAGCGCTAACACACCCCTGGAATTTGACCGCAGGTTTGATAGTTGTATGTGTTTCAGGTATGGTAGCACTTTGGTTTTTGCTTACAGAAATGTTACACCCCATGGCACCTAATTACTATTCTGTGGCTATAGTAAATAATTATACTTTGATGTTTCATTGTACTAATTCCAAATAAAGCACAATGCCTGCATGCATGGTAGGAATTGATTCTGGCTTCAATGACAGCATGCACAGCACACGCTCAATTATTCTCCATCTGTTTCATTTTGATGTTTGTGGCACCTCTGCATGCTGTTCAGCAGAATCAAAGAAAAAATACTGCTCTCATAATATGATAGCACGCACAGTAATACAACTACATATCTAAACAAGTAATTAAACACAGAAATACATCTGCACGTAGCTCCCTGTGGTTTGTGTGTACGTGTGTTTAGAAGAGAGAGAGAGAGAGAGAGAGAGAGATACACTGGCATGATATCGTGATACTTCCTCTTGCGATACATTATTGATACACTTGCAACCAATATCAATATTTTTATTCAAATGTGTCCAGGTTTACATGAAACAAGTTGATTACTGTATGCTTGTTAAGCACTCAAATGTGTATTTTTTGTTTTGCATTCTTTATTTTATTTGAGCTTTCTGTACATTTAATTTACACAGACTTAAAGGTTTTTAATGAGGCATAGTTGTATCCTTCCTTTAAACATAACTCCAGAACTGTTCTGCTTACTGGCAGCTCGGCCTTTTGCCTGTTTATGGCTCATTTAAAATGGAATGATTGCAGACATGGACAAGATGCAATCAGGGAGAGAGAGAGAGAGAGAGAGAGAGAGAGAGAGAGAGAGAGACAGACAGAGAGAGAGAGAGAGAGAGAGAGAGAGAGTGTGTGTGTGTGTGTGTGTGTGTGTGTGTGTGTGTGTGTGTGTATGTGTTCATCCAAAGAGAGGGTAGTAACCTTGTCCGTGTAGACTCACTGACTCACATTATTTAGCTGACAGCTTTAACCTGGTCTCCTCCAGTATAGCTTTGCTTGTTTTGTATCATTATCTTTTGCCTATTTCCTGTGCTCTCTCTCTCTCTCTCTCTTTTCCCTGTGTCTCCTGTGCTCCCTCTCTCTCTTTTCCCTGTCTCCTGTGCTCCCCGTCTCTCTCTCTCTTTTCCCTATTTCCTGTGCTCCCTCTCTCTCTTTTCCCTGTGTCTCCTCTGCTCCCTCTCTCTCTCTCTTTTCCCTATTTCCTGTGCTCCCTCTCTCTCTCTCTCTTTTCCCTGTGTCTCCTCTGCTCCCTCTCTCTCTCTCTTTTCCCTATTTCCTGTGCTCCCTCTCTCTCTCTCTCTTTTCCCTGTGTCTCCTGTGCTCCCCGTCTCTCTCTCTCTCTCTTTTCCCTGTCTCCTGTGCTCCCCGTCTCTCTCTCTCTTTTCCCTGTGTCTCCTGTGCTCCCTCTCTCTCTTTTCCCTGTGTCTCCTGTGCTCCCCGTCTCTCTCTCTCTCTCTTTTCCCTGTGTCTCCCGTGCTCCCTCTCTCTCTCTCTCTTTTCCCTGTCTCCTGTGCTCCCCCCCTCTCTCTCTCTCTTTTCCCTGTGTCTCCTGTGCTCTTTCTCTCAGCCTCCTTTTCTGTGTCTATCTGCTTTCCGTAACCCGCTCCCTCTCTCTCATATCATGTCTCTCTGCCTTCAACACATTCTTTCATTCTTGTTTGTGAATTATTATTTTTTTACGTCGGAAAAAATACAGAGGTCCAAACCTCAATGGTGGCCTCAATGGTCGTACGGCCATGGACTCGTCACTAACAGCATTGAACAAACGGCCCCTATGAAGGGAATGCCCTGGTCTCTAATGAGCCACAGCTGCTAGAGACGGAGCAGGCAGGATGGAGACAGTTGTTCTTTTCTGTACGTTTCTACCTTGGCCCTGCACCTTGACTGACTTCAATTTTGAAGTGTGCTGCTGGCTACTGCTGTTGTCTTAGGATGAAGACAGGATCAAGGTTTTCAAGGCTTGGAAGCCGGCGTTCACGACTGAGGCTGTCGGGCCAAAGTTATACAAGTTTGGACTCTGGCTTCTTAACTTCCTGTAAGTCACAGGCAGCAGTGGCGGGGGCAGCTGCAGGACGGGCAGCACAAACACAGCTGGCTCCTTGGCGATGGAGCGTGGACTGGCATTATTATTTCAGGGTCTGTATACGGGTTCCTTCAGCTCACAGCATGACATCTTGGAAACCAGACAGAAGGCAAAGCGCCACAAAAAAAACTCACCACGAGCAAATCATGATCTGCAAAGAAATCTTTGAGTGACAGACAGCAGCCGCAGTGGAATAACTGATCAGCAGAGTGAGTGTGAGCTGTCACATTATAAAGACCGCCTCATTGACTCGTTTAAAGAGTAACTAAACCCACACGTTTGACGAAGCCTAACAGGAAGGAATGTCTGAAAAGCCAGGGATACATTATGAAACCATGCAGGTAGAAACTTTGTGGTTCGTGTCCCTCATTATGATTGACAGCTTGTCATCTAATTTAATGCCTGTCTAACTGGGACTGTAAATTCATGTAAATTCCCTGCACATTAATGCCTATTTAACTTAGCCTGTAAATTTCATGTACATGTACATTCAATGTAAACTCTTATTTAACTCCGACTCTAAATTCATGTAAATCCACTGCCTATTTAATGTCTATTTAACTCAGTCTGTAAATCTCATGTAAAACCAATGTAAATTCATACTTATCATCCACAGAACACTTCACCACTTATGTACATATTGTATATATTTACTCGATTTGATTGCACTTGCAACTTTGCGATTGTCTTTAGTTATCTTCCTACTTCTTATCTCTGTATATTGATGTGACCGCTACGCTGCATACAGACACTAAGACAAATTCCTCGTATGTAACTTGCATACTGTGGCAATAAAAGTGATTCTGATTCTGATTGTGAATGGCTTTTCTCCCAGAGGCTTACAGCATTAGTATGTTCAGGAGTGCAAAGAGCTCAGACACATGAACTCCGGGTCAGGTCAGGATTGCTTGACCTGAGACTGACCCGGGGGATAGGTGAAGTGTAACCTTTCAGACATGAGGCATGTTGCTTTCATACATGTGGAGCACCTCCAGGTGTAAAGTAGAGAGGGGGCGGGGGTGGGGGGAATTTGGACATGACCACACAATGGGGAGTTGTGAAAACTGACCACACAGCTGCACTTCACTGTCTGAGCATAGCCTTAAGTGAATCGCATTGACATTCAACAAACTATCACGACATGCAGAGTCTGAAAAGAAGTTGCTAAAAATACATAATGGGCGATAACTGCCTAACGTTCACGGCATATAATCTTTTTGCGCATAACGTTAGTAATTAATTAAACAACCCTACAACTCACGCCCAGATGCATTGATTTCCTCGAGTCTCAAGCGCTACAAAGAAAACAGGCCTTTGCTATCTTCAGTCCTAAAATGTGTCAATCCTACTAGAATTATACAGAATACAGGAAGCTAGACGTTTTTACCTTCAAAATAAAATCAATGTTACTTAGTACAACTTAGTAACAAGAAATCAGAACGGTCGACTCACTACGGGTTAAAATTGACTTTTCGAAGGGAGCAGATATTCTTCCAGTTTATCTCTGTTGTGTATCTTTCGGATAACACACACAAAAAAATATTACACGTGCATTTGCTTCATTTAATTACCATTATTGCGAAGGTTATACCCGGAGGTTTCCGTTTTATACTGCCTGACTTGACGTTACTTGGAATTTGCGGTTCTGCACGTGAATCTTCACAAACGCTGTGTAAACGTGAACATGAACGCAACCAGATCCAGATACCCTACCTAGCGATGTCCAATACTGGGAAGCAGGACGACCCTCGCGTCCAAAAATGCTCATTAAATGTGTGTGTTGTGCGAAGCTATGCAGAAATGAAATAAGATCAAAGCCATGAGCGTTTCAATCCAGCAACACGTAGCCTGTTGGCTGACGCACACGGAGCAGGTTCGAGCTTCATTTGGAAAAACTGAAACGGCATGATGTTTTTTTTGCTCGCTCATTCACATCGACTATTTATATAATAATAATCTGTCACACTGGCTTTCTGTCTCTCCTCTCCTCATGCACTCACTGAGCTGGCTATACTTCACGGAGCACTGGAGGAGGGGGGGGGGGACAATCCGCCCCTGATACTAGGGCTCGAGGTTGTCTTACCTCAGGAGAATAGGAGGGTCGCGGGAGCGTGCATAGCTCACCAAAATGTGTTCATACATACACCGCCATCCGGATGCCCTCTAGATAACTCCCGAATTCCAAGGCATGTCTGAAAGCGGCGAAAGCAGCGACACACACACAGACAGACAGACAGACACACACACACACACACACACACACACACACAGTAGCTACAGGTGTCTAATACCGAGTGTGGACAAATGAATTGCAGTTGGGGAACCATTACCCAGAAGACACCCCACTGATGATTACTGACCTTTGTACTCTAACAAACCACTGAGGCCAAAGTCGACAGTGAAGGAGAATGGAGTCATGATAAAGGTCCATTAAGGCAGGTGATTGTAGTCTTACTGGTGCACGTTGCATTAGAGGAATGCTGATGAGGTCAGTCTCTAAGGGGGAGTTCATTGATAGACTGGCTAAAGGCTTGTTCCTGCTGTAAAGCTGGAATAAACAGGTCCCCCTGCTGGGACAAGGTTAGTGGTCACGCATGAAGGTTAGAGTGATTATTATCATCAAAGCTTATCACCATTTGCACCCCCCACCACACACCGACATCATAGATTGGCTCCCATAATAGCCTGTTTGAATCGCACAGCAAAAAGCCAGCAAACACATTGGTGCCATTATCATCACATGTGATGTCTGTGATGTTCTTGTCAAAAACAATGTGCCTGAAGGGCAGCAAACAGCAGATATGATGAATAGACATTGGCTATTTACTCACATATACAACAAAATGATATTTATGAAGGTGGTCTGGAGGTTGGAATGATGGATGGCATCAGTCAATCCTTATTAAAACAAACAAAGCGCATGTTCACTCAACTTGGTCAAATATATCTAACACCAAGGACCAGGGGACTTGATGTTTAAATGATCAATTGAAATCCAAATCATATTGATTTCTGCCTGCACTGCTTAAAAACACCACGGGGCTAGCTCGGGGTTTTACAGAAGAAGCTGCAGAAGTGATCCTGAAAGCTGTAGTCCCTCGAATGGCCACTTGAAGCTGGACCCGGAAGGGAGTCGTTCCCGTTCATCCCCATGTTAAAATGCCCTACTTTGTAACAGTGTTTAAGCATGTTTACAGAATGGATCGAAACACGGTTTCGGCCTATATAGTTAATTTCACCTTTCATAGCAACTCTATTTTTTTATTTTCAAATTTTTACATAACTTGTCAGTTTAGAGTAAAATAGATGATAGAAAAGACCAGAGCCCATAGAGATAATAGAGTTGCGTCATCTCCAATCACTCCAATGGACCAGTTTTTTTTAGCTCGCAATACAGTAGTTCCAGGAAGTAAGGTTCTGGATTAAGCAGAGCTGTGGAGTTGCAGCAGCATGGACCTTTTGTGATGTACTTTGAAACACTCTAACACAAAAAGGGGAGTGTTATACTCAATAAGACATTCACTCGTTAATATAAATATGATACTACTCTTAAAACATTGAATGTGACCAAATGCACTGTGGAATATAACTCATGTTATTAGACAGCTTAAAGGAGAACTTACCTCCAAAACACTTTTTTTCAGCTTTTAACCAATATATATGACTTTGGGGGTGATGTGTGAAGAATTCTGGTCAGAATTTCCACATTTGACACCAAACTGTTGCCATTTGACCATTTGTATCATTTTTCAGCAGCATATCTGGCATAAGCGCCCTCTAAAGGTCGAACACTGCTTTTTTTTTTTCTCTCAAATTAATGGGAGATTTGGTACAACCTGACGTCAGGTTGTCCCCAAAGACTATGGGATTTCAAGATAATTACTCCCCTACCCCCCCTGTACCCTTTCGGCTCCTCAGAACTCCAAGCCTATTCCTGTTGAAGTTTGCTCTTAAAATACTGAACCAAACGTCGTCAAAGTTGGCACATGTCTTAATTATAGTTAGTTTCCCGCTGAATGTGTCACTACTTTATTAATATCTTACCTGGATAAGCTCGAATGATGATGTATATATTATCAGTCCGAGTTGGAAGCAGCTGTCTCCAGCCCAGGCAGGCAGGCGGGAGCGAGCGGGAGAGAGTCGTACTGTAAACCTCATGCACTAGCTCCAAGCTCCGGGGGCGCGCGCAGCAGAGCTGGGCTCTCTCGGACTCGGCCAGAGCAGAGAGAGCACAGTCTGACATTTCCGCGGCTATCAGTCCGACTTGGAAGCACTTTCTCTCGGCCAGTCAAACGGGAGAGGAAATGTCAGCAGAGTAGAGCGACTGGGAACTGGGGGGGGGGGGGGGGGTTGACTCGCTGTGTGCGAGCACGAGCTGCTGTGTGCTCAGGCAGCGCCGCGGGGACGCGCGGGCAGTGAGAGGCGGGGGCTTTGAAGAGGAGAAGAGCTCTGCGCTGCCTCTCCTGCGCCCTGAGAGGAAAAATGCTGCTGTCATGCTGTAACTTTCAACAAGAATCACGAAAAGCCCCAAAACGCAAATTAAAAACGGATTTCATTGCGCGGTTTATCTCTAGTTAGACGAGGGAATTACGTGGAGAAATCTCGCATTGTGTTACCCCAGAGCGAGAGGTTTGTCCTATTGTGGGTGTGCTGCTGTTAACGAGCCCATGTCACTTTGCTCCCGTAACGTAGTTTGAGTAGTTTCCATAGAGATACATGCAGAAAAATAATTAAATTTCTAGTTCGCCACTGAATTACCAAATTGATATAACTTAAAACCATTTTCAGATTTTCTGTTTCCATACAGACCAACAGCGTTGGCTAGTTGTTGATATTTATAGAGATATTGCCCCTCTCAAATAAATTATTTTTGAGGCAGTAGGCAAACTGTAATGGCGTCGATTTCCGAAAAAGAATCTCGACTCGAACACAGCCAAAGAGTCCAGTATAGACAAGAGCATATGTCATTTCTTGGTTTTTTCCATAGGTATTTTCAAATCACTGTTCTAATACATATCTAGGGGGTAAGTCCTCCTTTAAGATTCCAAATAGAATGCAATCATCCATCTTTTTGACAGTATGAAAGGTCAAACGATATGGAGACTGATCTATCTGCCAGTACCAGTGTTTCTGAAGTGTATCAGGCTATTATGTGTCTTTGTGCTACGATCACATCAGCTCTGGGATTGCAACATGCTCATCCTTTCTAATCTGAACCACCATGGTAAAAAACCTTGACCTAACATCAGATACTGTCAAAATCAACTGGCATTTCCTCCTCACCTCTCAAGATGAGCTGTCCCGAGAAAATAATCGATACCACTAAATCTGTTAATTAAATCCTTTTCTTCATCCGACCTAATGAACTCCAGTTGTACGGCACTGGAAGAGACAAAGAGACATAAACAAAGAACTTCATCTAATCAAAGTCTTGGTGTTCTCATTCACTCAACAATGAACATGGTCTCCAGAGCATTCCAGATACTTTGTAGATCTTTCCTTCAATCCTCATCACAGTCAATAAAGGAGCACTTCACAGAAAAACGTTGTGGACCACAGTCATTCATGCACAAATGACATCACTGGTCCACAACTTAATTCAAATCAACTCTCAATAACTCTCAAAACAAATGAACACCTGCAAAACTGCTTGCAGTTTTCAAATATGTGTGAGATCATGTGCAAAATAAATCAGCATAGTTTTTTGGTGGAGTGTCCCTTTAAGTTATTAGAGAAGCCGAGCCAATAGCTTGCCTCGCTGATGTCTTTTGTCGGCCGAACTGCCTTGGAAAAACAACGTTTTAACTAACTGCTTTATTCATTGTTTTTTTTACCCATTTTAATTACCATTTGTTTTTGGAGAGGAGGGGACCTCAACTATAATCCGGCTTGCGGTACAAACCTTGTGAGTGAACACTGAAGCAATCCTAACCTAAACAAGCTGCGCACCTCGAAACAGGCTGAGCTAACTTCATAGCGACAATGCAGCTAGCAGGCCCGTCCGCCAAACTGCGTTGGAGAAACAGTGATTTTTAATGTGAAACTGCTTTATTCAGCGTTTTTACCGGTTTTAATTACAGAGTCTATTTGTTTTTGGAGAGGAGGAGACGCCTGCGGGTATCGGCTCCCAGTAAAAACATCCTGAACAACGAACACTGAAGGGATCCTAACCTAAATTAAAACGCAATGGCGGTGAAGACAACAACGCGCCTGATTCCACGCTACTTCATGACGTCAAAGTTTTTGTTACCATTTTTATTGTAGGACCCCTAGTGTCAGAAAATTGCATATTACAGGCCTACATTTAATTATCTTCATATGTTCCTTCCTAATATGTTTCTTATAAATAAACAGGATCTATCTGAAGAGCACTCTGTTTAAACAGTTCACTTGTGGACATACTGGATACTGTAACAGACTACAATATTGCACCTGCATGTTATGTGTGGTGTGTTGTTTGTGTGTTAAATAACCTGTCAGTTTCATTTAACACTAGCCTACAGTATACCACACTGGCTCCCACAGCCACCTAGAAACAATCAGCCTCCCACACAAGGCATCTGTTATCACCACAAACTGTTTCCCCTTGCAGTGTATGAATTAGTAAAAGGCTTTACATACTTCCAGGGTTCGAGTTATGGGGGGACCTATGGGATCTTGGACCCCATAGATAGAGTCTGGGACCCCATAGTCCAGAAGACCTGTATGTATGGATATGTATGTATATAAGCATTATGTATTTATGTTTGTAATTTTTGATTTATAAGTGCAGAGACAGAGTTAAATCAAATTATATATATATATATATATTATATAGCTATCGGAGCGGAGATGAGTGAGAAAAGGAACAAATTGATGGTTAAGAGTCAGACTGAATAATAACATCACACAACAGTCTAAACCTAATGTTAATTTAAAATTAGATATTTGTCTAAATCTGGCTTCAAACGGCCACAATTTGAGGAAAAAACGGCCAATTTTTTTTCCGGTTTAGGGGGACCCCATAGCTATCTGACTATAACTCGAACCCTGCATACTTCCGCGTCAAACCCCTCGCCGAATGTGCCGAGGGGTGCGCCGCGGTTGGTGAGCCTGCCGCCGCAGCCTGCGTGCAGCTCCTCAAAAATGTGACTCGACGCAAATGAACAGCGCGAATATAATATAAAGTAGATGGGGAGATAACAGCAGAGTGTGAAAGCTATTACCAAGTATATGCACTACATTCTCTCCTTGGACTAACTTGTAGTCATTGAAATCCTAGTGAAATCACACAATTTTACTCATTTTGCTGGGGACTCCCCTGTGACCCCTGCCATTCGAGTATACAGGACTGGCTGCCGCCCGCAAGGCTCCAAGTCGAGGCGGACGCAGAAGTATATTTTCCGCTTAACATATCCATTTGGTCTAGCCCCGATATAATAGCGACAGGAACACAAGAAGGCATTCAGGTCATGAGTCACATCATTACCATGGGAGTAAAGTTCTTACACTTTCTGAACATGCACAA
The DNA here is from genome assembly GCF_964638095.1 of Poromitra crassiceps. NCBI lineage: Eukaryota > Metazoa > Chordata > Actinopteri > Beryciformes > Melamphaidae > Poromitra > Poromitra crassiceps. The sequence goes on from NC_139649.1 coordinate 8,387,295, forward strand.
TCGGCAAAAGAAGGAATGGGGGGTGCATGCCATGAATTTGAGAAAGGACTTTAGAGGCACTACGTTCAGCTGTTAAAGGTACTACTGTATATATGTGGTTTTGGAGAAGGATTGAGTCGTCAACACCGTTCTTATTCCCAGGTCATCAGATACTGACGCTTTGGGTTGGTGGTCTGGTCCGACGCACCAACTCAAAGCGTCAGTATGTGACGACCTGGGATTGAGAACTGTGTTGACTCAATCTTTCTTCACATAGTACCTTTAATCAAGAGCCAAAGTAAGCAATGAGCTACAGAGCAATCCAAGTCAACAGCATGCGCCAGGCGTAGAGTGTTTGTACTCGTCATTGGTTGTCTGTCCACAACACTGAATTTGGCTTGCAAGGCATCTGTGCCTTGGGGCTAACGTCTGTTTTCAGCCATAACTGTTAACTGTGAGAATCATGAATAATCATGTGTATAGATGGGTAGAGCATCCCCTGCTGGGAGAGAGTCACAGCAGGAGGCCTGGATGTGATTGAGAATTCAACGTGACGCCTGACTGAGAAACAGGGGACAGACAGAAGCAATCAAATACTCTGTAGGGTGAAAACGTGAACTCATTACTGAAGTGGGGAGGGATATGGTGCTGAGACATGGTGCTGATGGGGAAAGTCTTGTCAGCCTGCTAGTAGTGATGTGAAATCATTAAGTGCAAGCACCAGTCTCAGACAAGCTCAAGCTGGAATCTTCATACGTCACTGTATTATAGTTGTTGTTGTTGTTGTTTTTTAGTTCATCTTATTATTATTTTTAATTTGGCATTTCTGTATTGTTGTCAAGTGTGAGAAGAAAGATAGGAGAAACAGATTATATGGTCACATTACATACTGTATCCCCCCACCCCCCCCCCCCTCCCGCCTTAAATACAATGTGTAGTCACTGTAATGTGTTGAGTGCATACAAAACCCAGCAGCACTGACCTGGCCCAGCAGCTCGGGCAGCCCCAGGACTTGTCCAGTGAACACTCCCAAGCAGATCAGGATAGCGTTAAACTGACCAATGGAGCCTCTGATATGTCTTGGGGAAATTTCTCCTAGATACATGGGGAGGGCACTGAGAGCTATACCTGTAAAAAAAAAAAAAAAAGATATGCATAGAATTGTTATAAATAGATTTGAAACTATACATGAAATCTGGACTGATAGGGTTTTAATTTGTGCTCAAATAATCCTCTAGGTTGATTTGAATTCTACTTATCTAGTCAAGATAAGTTAAAATGTACTGGCTGGCAATGGCACTGCAGACTATGGTGATGTTAGTACAGGTACATGACGTGCAATGATTGGCACTGATTCAATCATGCAGCCAATGCTGCTAACTTGATCGCATGAGTCATTCAGAGTTTTGCGCATCTCCAGGTGACTATTGTTAGCAGAGCAGGACAATGGGCAGATTCCTCCGGCCAAGTAAAAGAAGCGCTTACCAGAGTCCACCCCCATTATAAGACGACCAACAATGAGCATCTCAAAAGATCCTGCCTTCTCCCCCAGGGTCAGCAGCAGAGCAGCTATTACTGCAAAGCCATTATTCAGCAGCAAGGTGCCCTTTCTACAGCCAAGAGTTGAAAGAGATAGTTGGGAAACAGCGAAGAGGGGAAGTAGAGTGTAGAATGTCAGCAAAAGGCCACTTTCAAACCAGCACTGCAGAAGTTACAATGTGTCTCTTGTAAATCTCGTGTATTTTTCTATATATATATTATATATATATATTATATAATTTATCATCATTCAATAAAGAAAGAAAGATTCAGTTAGTGTTAGTGTTAACATTCATCATCACTGTCTGTCTGCTGAAAGATGTATTACTGTATTTATTACGAACTGTAGCTATATCAATGTATACAAAATATCAATTTGTCAAGAAAGGCAAAAATGATGAGGACATTCGAGAGGAAAACACAGCAAAATATCAAGTTTGACATACCAATTATGTCAAGCCTATTTTACGTGCATGCAAGTGACAGATGAGCAGGAAATTGTTTGCATAAAATTCCTAGTAATGTTCTGCAGAATCACAGTGTTTTAAGTTTCCAGGTCAGAGCCAAATCATACGGCAATTCCCTCCGTGTAGCGAGTGAACCACAACTTTGTTACTTTGTTTGTTGCTTTGATTTTAAATTGAATAGATTACCCCTGGTTTGTTGTGGCGATATTTTTCAATTGCTTTGTCAAGTCCATCCAATTCACTTACAAGCATTAGAACTGGAAAATGTTTTCCTGGTGCTGCAACGGAGGTCGGCGCTGTCTGTTTGTCTATCAACAGGATTATGGAAAAACTACCGGTCTGATTTCCCTGAAGCTTCGTGGAAGGTGTAACATGGGCCAAGGGAGAACCCAACAAATGTTGGAGCGGATCCAGATCCGACTCAAGCCTCACGTGAGTTACACAGCGCTTCCATGCTTTTCTCTCATGATCAGTGCTGATCATGGGTCTTCACAGATCCACTCGGGTATTACACATAATGATAAACAGACCCGGGACGCGTCGTATCAGAAATGGGACTTGACCAGGACCCGCTTGATCACAATAAAATGGGTCCCGGGTCGGGTCTCAGGGCCTAGCATCCAGAGAGATCTCTACACTCACTGTGTGTGTGTGTGTGTGTGTGTGTGTGTGTGTGTGTGTGTGTGTGTGTGTGTGTGTGTGTGTGTGTGTGTGTGTGTGTGTGTGTGTGTGCGTGCGTGCGTGCGAGCGTGCATGCGTGTGTGTGTGAGTAACTGAGTGTGAAGGATGGCACTTCAAAAAACATCCTTGCTTCAAATCCATTAGAAAGGATTTCGAGGGAAGATGAATAATACGTTTGAGCCAAATCAACAGAGATCCAAGGTTAATCTTAAATAAAGGCTTCAGAAGTCTCCTCCTGCTCCGAGAGTGACATCCTCGACCTCGTCATTACTGGATAATGGATTCTATGATTATTTCTGAGTACCGAGGTAATATTTGAGAGCGTTGCCCCTGGGGGAAACAGGAGGCGAGAGGTGGTAGTCCTGCACCGTGCCTCGGTTGTAATGTAATAACACCTGGAAAGCAGCCAGCCCTAAACCTGAGAAATTCATCACAACCTTGGAACTCAGGGTGCACAATAAGTTGGCAAACCACTGAATCCACCTCCACCCAAAGCATTTATGATCCAATATGCCCTTCTTTGCATAACAGAATTATCCTGCCATCTTTGGGTCATTTGCAGAAAAAATGATCAGGGACTTGATTACACTTTCTGGCTTAAAAGTTTCAACTTCGCTCAAACTCTCAACTTGAATTGCACCAAAAATCTTTATCTGCAGATGATAATAAGGAACCCAGATAGAGCCTCAGTAATCTATCAAATCATGTCAAACCTAGACGATTATAGTTTTTTTTGTTTTTTGCTTTCACGGTTCTAAGCCACATGAAAAAGAATTGGTGGGTTGAAAAATAAATTAAACCAATAAAGCACACCAAGCCTTAAAACTCGTTATATACTGTAAGTATTTTTCCAATGTCTATGAAACTCACTTCCAGGGATGGATAGTCTTAATTTGCAGCAGTGGCTAACAAAGTAGGTCATCTTCTAGCCCAGGGATGTCAGAGATATGTCCCGCAGAGTCTAGCCTATTATATAATTGTTGTAATTGTCACCGCTGTAAACCGAAACTGGCCCGGAGAGGTGGAGTCAGGGCTTGATATAAAAACAGACTGCACGGCGCCGCCTACATCAAGCTCGATGTTGCGTGTCCACTTCTCTGGATTTTTACACACTTCCCAGGCATTCATTGTTTCAAGTTTCAAGTTTTCAATTTTCTTTAATGAATATTCTCTGCAGTTTATGTAACTGAAATACGAGAATATTTACAATGGATCAAATCAATGGAGTACAACATAAAAATATGAAAAACCACAATTTAGAATAAAACAATGATAAATTGGTTAATCTTCTGTATTTGATCAACAGTCTATGGCAGTGATGGGTAGGGCTGTTCATTTTATATTATTTGGCATTCAGGAGAGATGTGAGGAATGGGATGGGTGATTTTTCATATCTTTTTGTTCTTGTTTTGGGCATGTGTCGAGTCGGGTACTGTTTCTGGTTTGGCGGTTTGATGTTTGGGCTCTGGTAGGTGGCAGCCAGGCTCTGAAGGGGGAATCCAGAAGACCCAAGGCACTTGTGTATTGGAGGCAGCCATGCAATGCTTTGTGGGGCGCTCCTCATTTGCATAAAGTAATATATTATTGAAGAGAAAGTTTCAAATTTGCCTCCATGTTTTTTTCCCCGACATAAAGACGCTGTTCAGACGTTCGTCAAATCAGGGCAATCTGTGGCCCTGATTGGATGAATGCTGTTGTTCGTCCAATCAGGTGCAACAAGGAACAAACATCGAAGATCGCCTACAAGCGTGCAATTCTGGGGAGCGGGGGAGCCCCTTGCATGAAAACACAGAACAATACACACACACCATGAGCAACCCGGAGTAAATTACAAGCACGCCCATTTTAATCCTCCTCACGGAGAAAAGGGTAACGTAATTGACGTTACTTGCGTTAAATGTGCGAGCATGCGCAGAGGTGAGATAAAGAAAGCGCTCGCCTCGGAATTAGTGTTTACAAAAGTGACAAAATTGTAGCCATTGACTGGATTATGAACGGGTTATTCCACCCCTTTCAAACGGAACGAAATTTCATTTGGTTCTGATGGAGGCCATTTTATGGGGCATTTTTTTATATTCTGATTGATGTTGAACGTGCAGGTATACGCAGAGACCAAGTGAGCCAGTAAAGAAGAGAAAGTACTACTTTCAACTCGAGCAGCGGTTCCCAAACTTTTTAGGTCACATCCCGACTGGGTTGGTGGCGCATCCCCGATCCACAGGACCTAATGCAAATCCTGCGGGAGCAGGCGGTTTTAACTTTGCTGCAGGCGGGAGCAGGTGGTCAAAAAATAAACTGCGGGTCCCCCGGGATTTCACTCTCTCCTCGTTTACTATGGAGTGATTCTTCTTCTCTGATAGAAATGTGGGCCCAACAACAGTCACAACACACACAAGAGGAGGAAGAGGAAAAACGGCAGCTCTCTGGACTGCCTTGTGTGACAACACCAGCAGGCCTGTAGCCAGGGTTTGAGAAATACAGAGGTCATTTTATCGCGGGGGCCTTTCTGTTAGAAAATTTTGTCCATTTTTTCAATCTGGTGCACTTTGAGAGCAAAATTAAGAGGCTAGATCTATAAAGAACTACAGACATCATGTTAGATTAATATCCTCTTTACTGTGCTGTTGTTTTACAATGATACAAAAACTAAATGTCTCCCGACATCATATATATTCTGCATACATGTCACATGGCAGAATACTGCTCAATTAAATACAATGGCCCATCTACACAAACATCACTTACAGGGGAGTTACTTACCCATTCACTTCAATAGAAGTGTCCCCAAAGTCTAGCCCCAATCTAGCCCCAATGCAAAATTTGAACGTTGTGGTGAGTAATGTCTCTTCCTTCTATAGCACACAGAGAGGAAGCAAATTGTTGCATTTCTGATCAACTGTATCATGTTATTTATGAGGGCTTTAAAACATCAATGACAGATGAATAGATTTGGGGGCCGGGGCTATTTTTCTAAAAAAAAATAAAAAATAAAAAATACAGAGGTCAAGACCTCGGTGTCCTCAATGGTAGCTACGGGCCTGAACACCAGGGATCGCGTTCAGGCCTTTTCAGGTATTTCCATTCGCTATTTGCGGGGTCTCGCGGGACGCAAATCTTGCAGGAGCAGGCGGAGAGGGATTAAGAAAACAGTCCTGCGCTCTACTTTCAACCACAATGGCGAACAGCAATACAAAAACAGCCTAAATAAATCATGATCATGCATTCACTCGAATGCGACCACGTGAAATCTTAACTCTCGCAAACTCTCAAAAAATTAGGTTGTACCTATTTTGGTCGCAGGCTGGAGCCCTGACTATAGATTTCTGTGTTGTTCCCCTGGGAGTGACTCAGACGAGACAATTATAAGTTTGAGGTGCACATAATCTTCATTCTCCCGAAAGTCTCAAGCGTTGGAGTTGGAGATACAGTATACATCTTATGCAACAGTGAGACAGCCGAACTTCAGCTTCACTGCGAGCACTTGGCCAGAGCAGCCTTCAGCTGGGCTGTATGGGGGCACGGGGATGGATGGGGGAAAACAAGGGCTGTTTGCACTGCGGTGTCAATATGCCACAGAGTCCACATTAGGACCGCGACAGCAGTCGCTAAATCAGGGCAGACACCGGGGAGACACCGGGCAGACACCGGGGAGAATCAAATCATAGTGCATCATTATGGCTGTGGGTCCCCCAGTGTCGGCACACTCGGCACTAGGAGACAATTGTCAACACAGTGGAGCAGTTGTTAGAATCGCAGTGGACTACAAAGACCACGTTCCTGCATTTGCCTCTCCAGTGGGTCTGAGGCAAGGCAAGGTTATTTATATACCAAACGTCATACAAAGAGGCAATTCAGTGTGCTCTCCATAAAATCAGAGGAACATCTATATAAATATATATACATGCATACACTGTACAAATTCACACACATATATACTGTACTGTACATACATACATATACACACACACACACACACACACACACACACACACACACACACACACACACACACACACACAATAGACCAAATCAGCGGGATGTTTACATTTACTTCCGGGTACCCCTGGGTCCACACATTATAATGGCGGTGAACGGCACAAACTGACGTGTTGAAGACAAAAACAGACAAAGAAGACAAAAATGGTTCGTCCATGTTGTGTTGTTGTTTAATATCATTCATAACAACACTTTCACTAATGTTAGTGGAGACCAGACTAGCTTATTTACCTGTTGGACCAGACCAGAGTAGACTTGACGCTAAATTAAATTAACGTGGCGTCGGTAGCTCTGTCTGTAACGTTAACGAGTCTGCAAAAAAACAGCGAGTTTGACAGACAAACAAACGTTATTAGCTAGCTAACACTACATAAAACAAACACAGAAGAAAGGCTAGATACGTCGGACAAGCATGTTTACCAAACGTTTAACCATTTAAATTGAAAGTAGTCGGCCGAAAACAACGAGAGGGTTTGACAGCATTTATTTGACAACACGCACATTTAAACCTGCCGCCTTCCCCAAGTGGTACCCGGAAGTAAATTTGTTTACATGGTGACGTCACGGTGATTTGGTCTATTAAAGGAAAATACTACAAACAAAATATATAAAAATAGTAGTTAAGAATAGAGCAATATAGTTGAGATAAAGGGAAGAATCAAAGTAAATTAAATAGAACAAAAACGTACCACTCAATCACAGTCACATGAAAAGATAAATGTTTTTAACCTGGATTTAAAAATTGCTACATTTGATCTAAGATCTTCTGGCAGTTTGTTCCAGGACCATAACATAACAGCTACATGTAAATGCTGCTTCACCATGTTTAGTTTGGACTCTCTGGGCTGTACTAGCTGACCACCTGAGTCCATGGATCTAAGGACCTAAGGGCCCTCCTTGGTGTATATACTCCTCAAGCATATCCAAAATATATTCCAGGCCTAAGCCATTCAGTGATTTGTAGACTAGCAGCAGCACATTAACATCTATTTGGTAACTAAATGGAAGCCAGTGAAGAAAAATTGGAACTGTAATGTCCTGGCATCTACACTCCCTCAGCTGAGCCAGTGTTTGCTCATGCCCAGCTCTACACAGCCTTCTCCAGGGGAAAGCGAGCCAGCAGCGTGAAAGTACTTATTGAAGGTGATGAGGAGGGAATAACAGACAACAGAGGGAGCTGTAATCCTGTACTCATACAAACTGCGCACCCACTGCGCATCTTTTCCAGAGTCTCCACCCTAGAAATCGAGCCGGCGCAAATCTAACACATTGCGTTAAATTTTGTTTTATGCTCTCCAGTTTTTCCAACTTTGCAGCGAGAGGCAAAGGAAAGCCAACACAAATAGTGCGTATTTTGATATGGCTCTTCTCTTGGGTCTAGCTAGCGCAGCACTGATGTATTCATTCCACACACAAAGAATATCATATGAATAACGCATGAAAGCCCATGACAATTCGGTGGGAAATGTAATTAGGAATTAGTGGATTTTCAGTCAAGCTCTCCTGGTGTCAATGCAGAATAGAGGCATATTTAGCTGTAGCATAATGTAGCTGGTAGCAACAACAAGCAGCCACTGACAGAGAGACAGAACCTGGAGGAAGACACCAGAGAGCCGATGGTGCATGCATTCATTAATGTAAAATAAACCTTCACTGCCTGCCTAAGAGTGCATGGATTGTCAGTGGGGTTAGGACCTCACCCCACTCAGAATCCCTGCCTCTTCCTCCTCTGTGCTATATGAAGCCACATATATGGATGCTGTGTGCATCCTGAATGCTTAGAGTGGCGAGGCTAAAGAGATGGAGAGATGGAGTCTGAGAGAGAAAAGCTGGAGGGATGACATGATGCAGGGACAAGAGATAGATGGATCTTGACAGATTGACAGGGAGGAGAGGGAGAAACTCCAAGAGGTAAATGAAATGATGAATGAATGAGATCAATGAAATGAATCGAGATTGACAAGGTGGGCTTAGAGGTTGCAGTATATAATTATGGAACGGAAGCTTCTCCGCCGCTTCAAGACAGAAAATACAGATGTAGTTCTTCTAGCCAGCCTCAGGAACTCAATGGACACAGTCGTCACTGAAACGTGAAACAACTTATGTAAGTAGGTATGAAGGTGAATTGCGCCATGCCTTTGAAGTGAGCCTGGACAGAGAGAAACAGACATGGAACAAGATTTACTAACTAACTTGATTATGAGCAACGCAGACATCACCCAACACATGGAAGAGCAAACGTACGTATGTATATGTCTGTATGTATCCTCTCTGTTGCACTTTCCGCGGAGGTGCCGAGCAGACGCTGACAGGGCCCGGTTTTTGTTTTTTGACCATTATGGCCGATTAAAATGGTAAAAAAACGGCTAATTAGTCATAGCACTACCCACCACAGCCAGCAGGTGACACACACACACACGCACACAAATTAGTTATAGCATTACCCACAGCAACCAGCAGGTGACACCCACACACGCACAGGCATAGCACTACCCATAGCAGCCAGCAGGTGACACACACACACACACATCGTGATTGCATGCTCCAAGCTATATGTACAGTCAATGGCTCCAACGGGTATCATCAATTAGTGATAACACTACCCACAGCATCCAGCAGGTGGCACACACACAGACTGACTGACAGACAGACAGACAGACAGACAGACAGACAGACAGACAGACAGACAGACAGACAGACAGACAGACAGACAGACAGACAGTGCTTGCTTGCATGCTGCAACAGGTATCAAAACGAGTCATCTTTGCACTGGAATGAGTCTCCTTACCTTCCAAGTGCTTTGATGATTAAAGAGACGCCGAGCGTTCCGAGAAGGCCCCCGATGGCAAATATGGAGACTGTGATGGACCACAGGAGGGTGGCTGTCTCTGCTCCCACAGGCTCCCCATATCTTTCTATCCATGTCTTGTTGTAGAAGGCTTTTATGTACTGCATGGCAGGAGAGACAAGAGAGTGTGTCACCTTTCATACTGAGCATTTACAAAATATTAAATGTTACAACCCAGTCTAGGGGTTCGGATCACAACATAAACTATATAAGGACAACCATGAAAAAGTAGTGTGTTGCGCACGCAAGCAGAAGTCTACTATACAGCGCAAACCCAGAAATATCAGCCGTCTGTCCCAGAGTCACATTAGTCGTCAGACTGAGAGACTCTGGGTGCCCAGATTGCCAAGAGAATAAAGAAGCTCCCGCACACTGTCTCACCTTCTTCTTATTTATATATAAATAAGAAGTATTAATAATAATAATATTATATATATATAATATTTAATATTTATATATATACAATATTTTTTATTGGATGGTATCAGACGTTTCGGTCCAAATTGAATGGGTTCTTCCTTGGCCCCTGCTACACCCTCCCACCAAGTTTCATGAAAATTGGCTCAGTAGTTTTTCCGTAATCCTGATAACAGACAGACAAACGGCACCAAAAACATAAGCTCCTTGGCGGAGATAATTAAGGCCCTTAAAAAGTATTAAAAGTATTAAAAAGTAGTCATCGCCATTTTATGAGCTATTACATTTTGTAGCATTTTTTTTCCACAGGCTATTTGCCCAAAGAGTTTGGGTGCTAAAAATTTGTGTGAATTTATTTTCTTGCCCCCATTTTGCTCCTCCTTTATTTATCGTGTTACAGTTATTACTTTTAATAAACCTTGCCTTTGGGTTAGTCACTCCATGTAGTGTTTCCCACACAGACTTTACTTGGGCAGGCCGCCCGGGTATATTAACGGCCACCAAAGTAGGCTATGTTTGGCGACCCATTTTAGCATTCCGTGATCAATTAACTAGCGAACAAGCTCCCCTCACTCACTCTACCCCCTCCCGTACCTGTTCTTTCTGCTATCACAAGAAGGGTTTTATTTATTCTTTTGAGCTTTGTTCACTCTCATCCTATCTGAATTCTGTTGTATTGAAACAGTGGTCCATAGAAGTTAACGGAAAGACTGTTTAGTTTTGCAATCTCAAAATCAATAGTAACTGTAAGTTACTAGTAAGTAAGTGAAGAGGATTGAGATAAGGTTGTCGCTGATGTGATGAAAATGGCGAGGTTAAGAGGTCTTAAAATATGTTGAAAAGGTCTTAAAAGGTATTGCATTTAATTTCAGGATACCTGAATGTTGTCTTTAGATCATGAGAATTAAAAACAGTCACCAGAAAACATAAAATCATCTCCTCCTCTGAGGGCTTCAGCTATACGGTAACAATAGCTGATTATGGAACACAGCTAGATAGGGATGGGATCAGCCACTCATTTCTAACTGTGGTCTCTAAGCCTGTACTAGACACACAGTAGTAGAGCAGTGAGCAGCCTATCCAAATGGCAGCCCAGGGAATCCAGTCTCTCAATCCAGTGTTTCCCCTACCATTGTACAGGCCTGGCGGGCCCGCCAGGCCAACGGCACCCCGCCAGGCCAGAAAAAAAAAAAATCTGCTTCCCCAAAATTTCAATAAACCTTTATGGCATATTATTAGAATACAACAATACTGTTGTTGACAGTGTTGACAGTAATAGAAGATGCCAAATCATTCAAAACAATAAGCATTTGCTTTTAGGAGCATTGCGCCAGCGTGCAGCGCTGTTCCAAAACGTGTCAACGTGTGTCGTTGCCTGGGAAACGCACATCCCATAATACAACTGTTCTCATCGCATCCCATAATAGTATGATGATACTTGGGATGCCATTGCGAACATAGATGCAACCAGGTTAGCTAAAAGTTTAGCGTCCAGCGAGGGCCCCACCGTTGCGGTCGGGGTACGTTTCGAAATCCCTCCAGGCCTGAAAAATGTTCTAGGGGAAACAGTGCAATCCATTCCTCTTCAACTACAACGCATTAATTCACTGCATCTACCTGCTTAACGCTTTCCAGTGTCTCGGGGGGCTGGAGCCTATCAGCATGCATTGGGCACAAGGCAGGGAAGCACCTGGACAGGTCACCAGGCCACATCACAGGGCTAACACCAATAGACAGACAATCACTCACACTCACACTCATACCTATGTGGAATTTAGAGTGTCCAATTACCTGACTTGTTTGTCGTCGGGTTGTGGGAGGAAACCGGAGCACCTGGAGGAAACCCAGGCGAACACAAGAGAACATGCAAACAAACACCGCACGCACAGAAAGAGCCAGGGCCAGGTCCTTCTTGCTGTGAGGTCATGTGCTATTGATCTACCTATTGATCCACCATGCTGACCCTGACTATAACTAAGTTTTCATATCCAATCGAAGGCTAAAGACGAGACTAACATCGAGTGATTTGAAAGTAGACAAAACGTGATGAAAATATAAAAGTGGCTGCTACTCTTTACCCACTATACAGGACCCCAGTGATATAGAATGGATTATACAGTATACTGTATGGGTTGTTCTCATACAACCGTTTAGCTTTGGTCAAAATTTAAAGGGATAGTTCACATTAAAGTCTAGCCCTATTTGCTGCTTACCAATGATGATGTTGATTGGTAGAGCGTGACCCCATTTGACCTTGCTTTTGTTTCCCCCCAACTTTCCAGAGCTACTATGAGGAACAGAACAGGATGGACTGTGCTGAGAAAGATGGTTAAATAAGGACAAGTTTGGCTGAAAATGAAAGATTCACTCACAGCAGAATTGACCCTGGGAGCTGAAGGCGAACCTATACGTCCATCCAGCAGTCTGACCTCTGACCTCTGCACCCTTACTTTCCACCAAGCTTTCAGTGTCAAACTACTGCATGTTTGGGTCATGTGAGCCTCACCTCCTGTTTCACTTGATTCATAGAATACTATACAAAATTAGGCCCGGAAACCCCTTCCACCAAACACCCCCCCCCCCTCCCACACAAACCCACTACCTCCTCCTGAACTCAGCTGATCAGCATTTCTATCATGATTTTGTCCTGACCTGAAAAAGATAGTGGCTAGTTTAATTGGTCCTCCTTAACACAAGAAATTCCTTATCTGTGGAACCTTACTATTCTACCAAGCATAATGTAATTTCTCAGTTGAAAGGAGTTTCTGCCTACTGTAATTGGGAAAATGGCCTTGAGGATCTCTTGTCCTTTGTGAGACACACCAAAACTCTTATCTTAGCACTTCAGATGAATGTGGTCCAGCCAACTTTCCCAGTCAGATCTTTAATACTGAGGGAAAACTTCTGCTTTGTGCCTTGTTTGCAAACAATTAAAGCGACGGAAAGACAACTCTTTTCTCCAAGTAAGTAAGTAAGTAAGTAAAAGTTTATTTCTAAAGCACCCCTCCCAGCACGAATGCACAGAGCGCTGTACATAATATGTCAGTCAAAAACATTATAGGCCTACATGGCACTAGGGCATAATAGTAACATAAAATGGTGGGCTTACAGAGCAAAAGTAGGATCAAATCTTAAAAACAACATGCAAACATAAAACCAAGTACAAGAAGACAGTGAGGTGATGATCGGCCTAAGACTGCTCAAACGCCTGCTTGAATGAGTGCGTCTTCAGGTGTCCCTTGAACAGGTTGAGGGAGGCAGCCGATCTCAGGACCGGGGGAAGTGTATTCCAGAGTCTAGGGGCGGCCGCCCCAAACGCCCGGTCCCCCCAAGTCTATTTTATTACAGGAAACCTCCATCACAAATACTGTATGACAGTTTATGCTGCTGTCCTCTACTACTGCACCCTACGATAGCACAGCATTACAGCAAGAACTGGACCTGGAGATCACAGAATTACCAATCAGAACCCAGAACAATGCAGTTAGGTTTCTTCACTTTCCCAAGTTTCAATCTCCCTCCTGTTGACTGAATCTCCATCACTAATTACAGTTGATCTGTGGTTGGCTGGCCCACACAAGACCTAATTAAAAGAGGAACCCCACTGTTCTGTGACTGTTCTCACTTTGTCCAACAAATTACTCTCCGACGGTTCCAGCAGCAACAACAACAACAACAACAACAAAGTGTGTGTGTCTGTGTCTGTGTGTGTGCGTATGTGTGTGTGTGTGTGTGTGTGTGTGTGTGTGTGTGTGTGTGTGCGTGTGTGTGTGCGTGTGTATGGAGGCAAAGGCGTTTGAAGCTTTTGCCTCACTGTATTATTTAATTCAGCACAGTGCAGCAGCTAGCTTGAGGACAATCTGCATGTCCTTTTACCCTTCCTCTCTCACCTTTTATTTATTTTCTTTATTTTCTTCTCTATTCTTAAGTTATTGTATTGTATTGTTTTGTATTGTGAAGCGTCTTTGAGCACTTGGAAAAGCCCTATATAAATCCGATGTATTATTATTATTATTTATTATGTCAAAGTCACTTTTCGGGTGTCACATAATTCTCTCTCAGTAGGTGTTTTGACACACAGGCTCTTTATTGTGACGAGCAACAACACAGCTTGTGAAACGCTTCGATATGAAAGCCCTCTGTCATCTATGAGATACAGTCTGGTGCGAATTCAAACGAGACACTTGGGCCATTGTTCTAACTAACAATGAGATGTAAAACCTTCACATGTTTGGGAGGAACCGGGGAAGAATTTCATCCCTGCTAAATTCATGGCAATGTTTCAGATCTTTTAGAGAGCCACTCTCTTTCCCCCACGCTCCATACTGTGACTTCACCCTCTCTCATTCCATTATTACATCAAATTAAGTCAAACAAAATTGGCAAGAAATGAAATAATACAAAAATTGTCCTCAAAATATTATCAATCATGCATTTCCCACTGTCCTTGTGTGTGTGTGGGAGTTGTCGCCTGGGCACAGCACATCTAAAAAATCCTAGAAACCTTTCTCTTTTTCAGATTATTATACTGTAGTAACGGGTGTCTGACGTGCCTGCGTTCACTGCGTATCTTGCCAATTACTGCATCAAGTAGAACCTCTGAGTGAAGTGGTGTCAATGGTTAAGATGAGTTTTCCTTGAATGACTTACGAAACTATTAACCATCAGTCAGTTTCAATGAAAGATTTTGCAATTCTCTTTCTGCATTTCACAGACATTTCCTGTATTTGTACAGGTAGTAGTAGCCGCTGCGGAAAGGTTTGTCGTGTTTGTCCCCTGCAGGGCATCCAATTACTTGTTACACGCAGTGTTTCTGTCAGGAACCAGCACAGCCTCTCAACAAGTGATACATCACATCACGCCTATTGAACAGGCCATTCATTTCACTGTTGTTTCAATCAAGGACGAATTACCGCCGCTAAAAACTTCCAGGCTCTGTGCCAGACAGTGCCTCTTGCCACGCTGGATTGAGCACATTTTCTCATGTCTTCTCATAGGGGGGCGATGTCCTCCTGGCAGCACTGTCCACCCATTGAACAGGTATTCACTTTGAGTGCATTTCCCTCTTCCCACCCTGAAGCTAAATGTGAAATCACAGTAACACATGAACAGCAATGAATCAAACCTCAGCTGCTCATGCAACAAAGGAGTTTCGGTATTGATTTTGACATGAAATCTGAACTCTGATTTTCCTTCACAACACAAAGGTAACAATTACTGAGCCATATCCAATTGCAGCATAATGTAATGGCCCTGTGTAACAGATGGGTGAGCAATCTAATCTAGTCTGACAACTCCCCCCCCCCCCCCCTTTTTCCCCCCGCTGTTGTTGAGCAACACTTGTATGACTTTTGAAGCGTAAATGTGTTTTTTTTTACAGGATTTTCAGAAAACGCGGGCTTCAAAAGTCATAAAAGTGGTCCTCCTTTGTGAAGATGATCTTGCTGAACACAAACGTTGCTGCTTCATGAGCTTGTGTTAACCACACAGAGACGTCATGCACAGATAGACCTGCAGGTGGTGCCCAAGCACCTGCCCTTTTGCCCTCTGAAGGATAAGTCCCCTGTGTTATAGAAGTTCTATTGGACCCATTTTTAAAGCTACCATGAATATACTGATATCCTCTGAAACTAGAATGCCTAATGCATACATTGGTACCAGCTATGTCATGCTCCCTTGTGGGTAAGGGGGTTAAAAAATGCTTCAAATGTAGGCACAATTTTGGCGAAGGAAAAACTGACCTGGCCATTTTCAAAGAGGCCCCTTGATCTCTTACCCCAAGATATCTGTTAGGGAATGGAATTTCACCATTCCTCATCTGCCTCTGACAATACATATTGACAGAGAATGTATGGTTTTAAATATACTTTCATAAGACATCTTTCTGGCTCTTGGTTTCATTCATTTGGTTTATATAATCTGTTTGAATCATTATAATGCGGATGAGGAATGGTGAAATTCCATTCCCTAACAATATCTGAATGAGAATGGGTTCTATGGGTACCCATGAGTCTCCCCTTTACAGACATGCCCACTTTATACTAATCCCATCAATATCAAGATGAATGAATCCTCTAGTAACTTAATACATCTCCATATGTTCTATTTACTAATGTGACTTTCATCTTAACGCTGCATTGTGCAAGATTGTCCATAATGTGCAATGAATAGAGGAAACACTCGGGTTGAAGCGTTCTCTTCTATTTTCTGGTAGCTGTGCGTTTCTCGTTAGAGGAACGCTTTGATGCAATGATGCTTCACAAATTCATCTTCGACACTATCTCATGGCTCATCTGATACTGTAGGCTCACTGCTGCTTAGAAAACATCTGAATAACTAAACGGTATGATGATGATTAGGCTGTGGGATGTGCTACCATGAGGTTTATGCCTCCAGATTTCTGTTTGTTTTTGCTCATGTCATGTGCATCAACGACAAAAAGACTCTGATATCTATGAGTCACATGATCAAAGGTTGCCGTGACACAGTGGCATAGGGGTTTCTGCATAGTTTTTTTTTAATTTGTCAAGGAAAATGTGATAGATATGACAGAGAGACGGAGCGGAGGTAGAAAGAAAGACTGGGAGGTAGGGAAAGATACTGTCCTTGGGCTATGGTGAAACTTCTAAAGAAAGTGATAATAGCCCTCTGTGTGAAGAGAGGAGGTGAGGATGACCAGGGTGGTCCAATAATTAAGAATCAAATATCTATTTCCCATAGTGCTCCCTTCAGTCTAAAGAAGTGCCAACAGGTTCTGAGACTAGTGGGACATTACCATTCATTCAAAGCTCTCCAAAATCACTACTCTGTCTGACTCTGTGGAAGGTCATTCTGACCACTGCAGGCAGGCTCTTTGAAAAGCGTTCTATGGGCTCACTGGTGGCAGAGCAAGAGAGTGAATATCACCAACCAGGCATGCCTGTCTGATTTTAAAGTGATTCGGATGGCCGAATCACATCACTGCCCATCTTTTAGCGAAGACTGTAAAAACACACCTTTTCAGGCGACACCTGGAGTCTTCTTGAACTAAGCATCCTTCTAAAAAAAAAAACTTACTAATGCTACTTATTCCTTCAAGTATTGACAAATGCTGCATGTTCCTTTGAAAAGGTCTTGGTTGAAGCAGACTGTGTTGCACAGTTGATTTCACTACTGTTGACAAAATGTACTTTTGTAAGTCGCTTTGGATAAAAGTGGCTGCTAAATGACGTAATGTAATGCAATGTAATACATTGTCTTACATGTTTCTGTAGTATGTGTGTTGAGCCTGTACCTACTTTAACAATAAGTCCATGAAAAATCTGTCGTCTTTATTGCCATAGCATTTTTTTTACATGTAAATTGGAAGGACGTGAGCACCCAGGGACACCACAGTATATATATATTATAAATAATTATGAGAGGGGTCCCCTTTTTTCACTTCCCCCCAAAATGTCTGTGCACGCCACTGTAACCACAGGCCTGACTTATTTCATGCATTTAACCGAAATTCCATAGGAAAATCCCATTGCCTTTTTACACCTACCAGCTGGAAGTGTTGGCAGCCATGTTTGGCGCACTCATTCCTGTGGCACTCTATAGTGTGACTCACCAGAGCAGGAGCGTTGACCACTGACAGGTTGTAGCCATACAGATAAGATGAGCCCAGGGCACTGAAGAAGGCTGCGCTCACCAGACAGGCTGTGATTGGCTGCTGCTGAAAGAGCACACATGTACGTACAAACAAACAAACACAGACATGTTAGAGGCTTTGTTATGGGGGAATTAAAAGGTGGCTTTACCGGTAATCAACCCACTTTGTATCATTAATCATCTCGGTAATATAAGCACATGGTCAGTGTTTACCTTCTCTCTCTCTGTTTTCCTCACGGAGATCTCCCATTTCCTCCTCTGGCAAAGCGCTCCGTTGTGATGCATTGTGACGTAAAACGTGTCACAACGGAGCTGCAGAAGTTCTGGAGGGGCAGAATCTGCTCCGAGGGCGGCTGTTATTGTTTATTTTTATTTTTTAAGTATGCGCACATCCACGGAGAATCACATGGAGAGCCTTAACAAGCCTTAATGACTTGCAGCTGGTGGGGGCGGAGTTTCTGCAGGCAGCAGCAGGAGCATTTTTCTCCGTGAGGTAAACAGAGAGAGAAGGTAAAGCACTGCCCATGTGCTTACATTACCGAGATTATATATGATACGAGTGGGTTGATTACCGGTAAAGCCATCCTTTTAAAAGAAATCTGTCAAGTTCATAGTAAAGCACAGTAAAAGGACTATTCCCATGATGAACCACCTCCCTGACATCGATCTGGATTCAGTCTAGAGGCAGTCGACATTCTCCTGTGTCTTGTACAGAGTAAAGTGGAGGACAAATAACCTTTGTAAGTAGAGCATCACTCTACACCTTACAGTTACACTACTAGGGCAAAGGCCGGACACCGGCCTAGAGGCAGGGCTGAACCAGACGAGCCTCCTCCTGGGACAAAGCAAGACAGGGGAGACACACAGACGTAAGGGGAGATTAGAGGAGGAAATGAAGGAGGACGTGTAGATGAAGCACAAAGGATGGAGAGGAAGAAGAGGAATACACAAAAGAAGAGGTTAAAGAAGGGAGGTGAGGATAGCAGCTCCTACACATGCTAAAATGTGCTAAAAGGTAGTAAGGCAAAAGTGAAAGAAGTCACATCTGTGTTGTGTGTTGTTGAGGCAAATGCCGGGTTCATTTGCTCTGCTGGTTCATATGCGTCCCCTAAAGCTGACGTGTCTACGTAATGCAGATCTATGCAAACGGAGGGGGAAGAGCCTCTCTCTCCACTTGATATGAAAGTTCAAAGTTGTGTTGATGAGATGATATCACAGCTGTCTGGAGGTGCTGCTGTCTCTGTGGCTACAATAACTTTGAAATTGCATTACAGCGATAGGAGAAATCCCTCTTGGAAGTGCTGTCAGCCAAGACCATTTAAATTACATAGATGGATGCACACGCCACAACTCTGTGCGCACTTGCCAAAAACTCTCGTAAACAGCTCACATTTTGGAAAATGGGAAACTCTGCCCTGTCAGTCCCTGCCTATGCCAATGCTCGTGTGCCGTTTCAGATTGATGGACCAACCTGTTGAGAAAAACGGATGCCGATAGTCGATAGAAGGACGGACGGTTTTTCTCGTTTTATAGTAGGATGTCTACTGTAAGTGGGTGACAACTGACCAGATGCATAAAATATGTTCATGTGGTTCATTAAGTTTATTATTTTTTATTTTTTACTGGGGCAGAAAACGTAATGCAAGCACCGCTCATTGCAGGGTCATCGGTCATGCGTATGCTCCAGGTTAAAACATTCCAGCATACCTGCATAACATGATCATAATGTATGATAATATGAGGGATCAGCCGAGCAGCATTTTGGTAAACAAACCGCGTCACTGGGTGGCAGCGGCAATGGAACCCTATGGAGCACAAGTGGCGCGAGGCGTGAGTGTCTGACTCTAGCCAGTGAACTCTGTTTACATTTTAAAAACTGCGACAGTTCACACAACTTTAACACGACATGCATATATTATACATCAAACTCTTGAGCTACTTCTGCTCTCACTCAGAATGTCAAAATATAAGCGATGTGATGTCTAGTTTTGGAGATGTTAACGTTTGTTTGACACAACTCATACTATTAACTGCCGCGGGGATCCGCATTTCTGGGTGGCAAGTGACGCCACACTGATCCCTGGTATTACATGAAATATATATATTTGTTTTTATCTAAACTTAAATGTGGCGAGTTGAGATTGCTATGTCTCACTGAAACGAGCCACAGCTCTGAAAAGTTGAAGAGACACACTCATATGTGCTAATATCATGTGCTGACTTCTCAGCGGGTTGCTGAAATAGCATCCGTTAGATCATTACTATCTCTGAGATGGCTCTGTGGAAATAGCTTTCCTGCAGGCTCAGCAGGACCAGGACTCACACCAATGGAAGTTTCACCAATTTAAGTTGTTTACAAAGCTGTCCAGGAAATGTCTGTCTCTCTCTCCCTGCATCTCTGGCATCTGTCTCCCTGCCTGACTGTCTGTCTCTCTCCCTGCTTCTGGCATCTGTCTCCCTGCCTGACTGTCTGTCTCTCTCCCTGCATCTGGCATCTGTCTCCCTGCCTGACTGTCTGTCTCTCTCCCTGCTTCTGGCATCTGTCTCCCTGCCTGACTGTCTGTCTCTCTCCCTGCTTCTGGCATCTGTCTCCCTGCCTGACTGTCTGTCTCTCTCCCTGCTTCTGGCATCTGTCTCCCTGCCTGACTGTCTCTCTCCCTGCATCTCTGGCATCTGTCTCCCTGCCTGTCTGTCTCTCTCCCTGCATCTGACATCTGTCTCCCTGCCTGTCTGTCTCTCTCCCTGCATCTGGCATCTGTCTCCCTGCCTGTCTGTCTCTCTCCCTGCATCTGGCATCTGTCTCCCTGCCTGCCTGTCTGTCTCTCTCCCTGCTTCTGGCATCTGTCTCCCTGCCTGACTGTCTGTCTCTCTCCCTGCATCTCTGGAATCTGTCTCCCTGCCTCCCTGTCTGTCTCCCTCCCTGCATCTGGCATCTGTCTCCCTGTCTGTCTGTCTGACTGTCTGTCTCTCTCCCTGCATCTGGCATCTGTCTCCCTGCCTCCCTGTCTGTCTCTCTCCCTGCTTCTGGCATCTGTCTCCCTGCCTGACTGTCTGTCTCTCTCCCTGCTTCTGGCATCTGTCTCCCTGCCTGACTGTCTGTCTCTCTCCCTGCTTCTGGCATCTGTCTCCCTGCCTGTTTGTCTGTCTCCCTGTCTGTCTCTCACCCTGCATCTGGCATCTGTCTCCCTGCCTGACTGTCTGTCTCTCTCCCTGCATCTGGCATCTGTCTCCCTACCTACCTGCCTGTCTGTCTGGCATGTCTCCCTGTCTCTCTCTCTCCCTGCCTGCATGTCTTTCTCCCTGCTATCAGTTAGTAGAAAGGCTAGTTTGTAAGAGGTGAAGGGTACAAGGAGTATGAAGAGTAGGTAATGTCAGAAATATACTAAAATGTAATAATACTAAGAAGTCATAAACAAAGGTATACAAATATTTTGGTGGTAGGAAGTGTACTGTAGGAACTAGGAAGGCTGGTGTGAAAAGATTGAAGGTATAGTAGTATTGAGTAGGAAGGCAGTGACAAGTATTAATGTAAAAAATTTACTAAAATGTAATAATACAAAGAAGTAAAAAGGTATGAATATGTAAAAGACATTTTGAAATGGAGAAGAGTGAAATAAGCAGAAGAGCTGCATGTGGAAAGCGCAATTTATGGTTGCCATAGCCGTAAGGTCCCTGCGGCAGGTTTTCACCTGGCCGTGCACATCCCAACATTTCTAATTATGTGCACAAAAGGTTTTTCAAAATAACGATCAGTCTGCAAGGAGAAACCTGCAGTGTATAAAAGCTCCAAACATATTCTCGTCACGATTCTGCGTCTGTCATTTCTGTGCGACTGTCCATACGAGAAAGCATATCTCTGGACCTGAAGAGCAGCAGAAAGTGTGAAATAAGAGTGGAACACTAGTGTCAAACAAACATTAATATTTCAAGAACTATACATCACATCATCGCTTATACAGTATGAGAGAGAGAGAGAGGCGTATACAGTATGAGAGAGAGAGAGAGGCTTATACAGTATGAGAGAGAGAGAGAGAGAGGTGGCAGGAGTGCTGCTGGAGTCCCTCAAACCAGCGGTGCTCTTGGTAGGGAATATGATTCAAATGGAGAGAAAGACTAATAACCAAAAGGCATAAAAAATCCAGGTCCAGGCACTCAAGGAGGTTTGAAAAATATAAAAGTATATTGACATTGTGTGTGAGAGCAGAAGTAACTGAAGGTTTCATGTATAATACATACTGTATGCAGTGTTCAAGTTGTGTGAACTGTCACAATTTTAAAATGTGTGAAGTTAGTAAAAAGTACAGTCTATTAAGGTTGTCAAAAGTGTCAATAGTATTGACAAGTATATATTTATTTTTTAAATGGATACAATAGTCATTTGCAACAGTGTCGATAGCAACAGTGCTTTCTCTTAATGAAAAATCAAACATACTAGTGATTTTTCCCTCCCTATCAGGTATCTGTTGCTTCAACAAGCTCAAATGTGTCCTGATAGGCTGATGACTAGAGCAGGGCTAATCTGCTGTGTAAGTGCAATTTTTTTAATTAGTTTTATCAGACCTAGATTATGGAGAAGTGTGTATCTGTTCGTCCATCTGACTTCATTTATTTGTATGCCTCCTTATGTATTGTCATCCCCCCAGTGGTATCAAAAATGGTATCGACTATCGAGTATCGATGTTTTCCTGGGTATCGGTATTGAAGTTAGAAATTCTAGTATCGTGACAATCCTACAGCCTATACAGTCTGCTAGAGTGAGTTGTGACATCACGAACTGTAGGCTTATAAAGGTTGAAAAAAACGGATATCTCAAAAAGTACAAAAGGTATCAAAAAGCTGAATAAGAGTAATAAAGTATTAAAAGTGATGACCTGAATGGGGCATGGTTTGAACTGTCCTCCCATAGAATTACATTGTTTAAAAAAAAGAGAGGGACAGGCACGTTTTGTTAGGATCATATATTTAGGTGATTTTCAAACCTTTTCCCTCATACAAACAATGCCTTATGACCTCTTTTCTCTCATTGAGAACAGAAGTTTGTATTGTATGTTAGTTACAAATGCAAATCTTGAGTGAAGTGCAAATGTATGAGATAACAGCCAGATAACACAGACAATAAACCACAGCCATGACCTACATATCAGGACAGGACTACAAGATAATAAACTAGGGATGCACGCACGCACCCATATGAAAATATTGGCCGATAACCGATATTAACATTGCTGTTATGGCCGATAACCGATATTTACCGATGTCAATATGATCTGTATAAAACCACATTTCTATGATAATCAAATGTTGCACATACTGAGAAAAACACATGTAAACACTGTGCATTCGAATATGTAAATGCATTTCTTTCTTCCCAAAACATTTGCAAAAGCTATTAACTATTAACTATACTATAAACTATTAACATTGTAACATCGGACTGATGTCGATATGTTAAAAAATGACTAACATCGGCCGATACCGATATGATTGCCGATATATCGTAAATCCCTATAATAAACCAATCAAATTTCAAAGATATCATATTATGTGGCAGCAGCGGTGAAGCCAGCACACAGTATAGCTGTAATGTACATACATACAGCATGTGCAAAAGAATGTCCCTGCTCTGGCTCGCCCTCAGGCTTTCTATAGGCATCATCAAATGGACCCACAGGACTCTGACGTCACTTCACATGCAAACTGCGCAAGTTCAGCCAGTGTTCCTAAGAATGAACAAAGGACATGAATAGTGATGTCACTGACTCAGGCACACACGCACACACACACACACACACACACACACACACACACACACACACACACACACACACACACACACACAAAGAGACCAACCTTTTCTGAGTCTTTTCCGGAGGCACACATCTTCTTGTGGTGATTAGTTGTTTCGACTCTTTGGTCCTCCCCTGGCTTGTCCATCTGAACTCTTCAGCATGCTGAAATGAGAGGGCCATTATGTGATCACTCATGCAGATAGCACACAGCAAGCACATGGCACAGGGGAAGAGAGGGGTGAGGGGAAGTGGAGTTTCAAACAGAAAGCACAGAGTGAAACATCCAGTGAAGAGGAAACAGTACTGCCGATATGTTCGGATACAGGAAGACCAAAACTTGGTCGAAAGTTAGGGATTTGCACTGAGAAATGTATAAGCAAGACGGAGGTTACAATAAAATTAATCTGGTTGGTTTTCAAGGTGCGCAAAACTCCACTTTTCTTGAAATCTCACCTACATACAGCTAGATAATATGCAGTTCATCTGAAGTCAGGTTTTACACAACTGGCGCCGGGAGCTTATGGGGGAACAGAGCCGGATAACATGGGAATAGAGTGAGCCTGCCACCTAGTGGTCACCATAAGAATCAAAGGGTTGACAATAATGTAGAGTGCAATAATTATGGTTTGGCCCAATGGTCATAGTAGTATTAGTCAAACAATCATTTTCTTTAAAGCAAACTCCCATTACCATACTGTTTCCAACCTTTTCTCCTCTTACGTTAAAGAGCATGGTGCAGGTTGGAGACCGCATTGCATTAATATGTCAGTGGGAGGGATATATAGCAATGAGATTGGTGGAGGGGGGAGGGTTAAATTACACATAGCTGCATTTATACTTGTTTTTGTAAACTGCAGGGGGCACTGTTCCTCAAATGGAACCTGTGATGTCTGCCCCATTTACACATTATCTTCCCATGTGTCCACTGTCAACGGGTGTGGGATAGACACTCTTTCGTCAGACAGGAGACTCGGAGAATGATACCAAGTTTGCATTTTTTCGGCGGTCGCTATGGCTACTACGCTAGTACGCTACGCTTCTCTGTATTCACAAACACCGGAAGAGACAGACATCTCGCGGCCGAGTCCGGAAGCAAACCGGAAGTGCCCAGGAAACTTGTCTATACATCCATGGGCCCCAGCAGAACATCCATCAACAAGTGATGTCACAGATGTTCAACGTCCATTTAGAATGCTAGCCTTTTCTGTAAAAAATCAATAAATCAATCAAAAATTTCGTGTTTTGGGGTATTTTCGTATGAATCATGAGCCCAAAATGTAAATTCATAAAAAAAATACCTCACACTCTTTAAGGAGGAAGGTGACAGGAACGTTAGGTTTGCTCTTGTAGAATAATAAAAGGAGGGTGTTGAACAAGACGCTTCATGGCCTTGTATATTTATCATAAAGCTCTCAGACTGTGTGTACAATGTTCTAAAGAAATAACAATGTTGAAATTGATAAGTTTGGACTTTTTTTTTTTTACAACTGAAATTACATGTTTGTAATTACGGAGAGAGTAATGTACCGAAAAAAGGTACTATTGGGGTACCCGTACCGAATTTCAGGTACCAGAACCAGTACCGATTTCAGTTCAAATGTGAATGGTACCCAATCCTATGTGTCAGCATACAATCATCATGGTAGGAAAATATGCGGAGTATAGTGCATCAAAAAGTCAACATTTTTGGTGTTTGTCTAGGTTGCAGAGGAAACCAGTTTTTCCGGTGGTTATAACTTATCGGAAATAGTTATTGATTAGGACCAGACCATGATCGTGTCTGTTGTTTTAAAAGATAACTAGCCTATCGGCCTATCTGCAAAGTGGGAAGCTTGAGAGTCAGCGTCACTCTTGAAACAGTGCAAACAGTATTACATAATCTATATTTACAATGTTTCAACAGAGCACCATGCTTTACATCAGAGATGAGCAACTGGCAGTCTGCAGGCCACATGTGGCCCCTGTCTTCCAGTGTGGCCCTGCCTCAACTCAATAAAAAAAAAAAAAAAAAAAATCTAATCTAATGCAGGGGTTAGGGGCAAAACACAGAAAGCATGTCATTTGGAGTTGACTTTGTTCACTGATTAATGAATTCACACTCTCACGGTCTTTTGTTTTCTTTAAGCCTTCAAATGTTTCCTTTGCTGTTTCCCATTCACATTATCAGGCCAAAGCAGATCCAAGGTCAAGGTCAACTTTAGTATCCCAGAGGGGCACTGCCGTAGGCAACAATCAACACACAAACGTACAAAAAAGAAAGAAAAAAACATACAATTACATCATGTTATTTAAAAGGCCAATGGCAGCAGGGACAAATAATTGTTGAATTTGTTTGACTGTCCTGCATCTTTGCAGAATATCTGCAACCAGATGGAAGATGATGAACTCACTGAACAGGGGGTGACTAGGGTCGGCAAGGGCCTTCTTTGTGGCTTTGCCTTTGTGCAATTAGGACAGGTCCTTTAGGTTTATACCTGCAATTTTATTCCACAGTAGGTAGGTGGAGGGTATGTGGGGTCACAGTCACACCAGGTCAGGCACATGGTAGGTAGGTGGAGAGTATGTGGGGTCACAGTCACACCAGGTCAGGCACATGGTAGGTAGGTGGAGGGTATGTGGGGTCACAGTCACACCAGGTCAGGCACATGGTAGGTAGGTGGAGGGTATGTGAGGTCACAGTCACACCAGGTCAGGCACATGGTAGGTAGGTGGAGGGTATGTGGGGTCACAGTCACACCAGGTCAGGCACATGGTAGGTAGGTGGAGAGTATGTGGGGTCACAGTCACACCAGGTCAGGCACATGGTAGGTAGGTGGAGGGTATGTGGGGTCACAGTCACACCAGGTCAGGCACATGGTAGGTAGGTGGAGGGTATGTGGGGTCACAGTCACACCAGGTCAGGCACATGGTAGGTAGGTGGAGGGTATGTGGGGTCACAGTCACACCAGGTCAGGCACATGGTAGGTAGGTGGAGGGTATGTGGGGTCACAGTCACACCAGGTCAGGCACATGGTAGGTAGGTGGAGAGTATGTGGGGTCACAGTCACACCAGGTCAGGCACATGGTAGGTAGGTGGAGGGTATGTGGGGTCACAGTCACACCAGGTCAGGCACATGGTAGGTAGGTGGAGGGTATGTGGGGTCACAGTCACACCAGGTCAGGCACATGGTAGGTAGGTGGAGGGTATGTGGGGTCACAGTCACACCAGGTCAGGCACATGGTAGGTTCACACCAGGTCAGCCACATGCACAGAATCAGATAAACCTCAGGCCTTGAGCCCCTGCCGTTTTGCCCTCCTATCCCCCTTTTTTCTCCCAAAAACACAGTGCAGATCCGTGTTTGAGGAGCTCTCGCAAACCCAGTTTTTATTAAGCTACAGCGGAGCTTCTGGTATTCAGAAACTGTATCCAGACGAATACATAGGTATATAGCTAGGGGTGTAACAATACGATATGTAGCCTATCACGATACGATGTAACATAGCCTATCACGATACAAGGTTGATGTCCGTCGCAACGGACAATTGGTGTTCCTAAATATTCCATAGATTCCAATACCGAGCCGTTGTAATCATGCCAGCCCAGAGCCTGTATTTTCTGTACTTCCGGATGTGTAATTACAGGTTTCCACCCATAGACACAGCAGAGATGGTGCCGTTTCCCAGCAGGGAAGTAGAAAACAACAAAGGCCATTTTCAATCAAAATAAAAAAAGACCAATGAAAAAACACTAATTGTCCGTTGCTACGGACAACAACCTTGTGTGTCAGGCAAGTACGCTTTTATTGTGATTGCTAAACGTGTAGCGGGCCATTTTTAGCGGAGTCTGCAACGCCATGTGGTGCTGCTTCGAGAAAGAATGAAGAAGGCTGAGTCTCGTGTCGAGGCTAGATTAAATACATACATTTTAATATCTCTTTAACAGTGTCACAAAAGTAGTCATATTTATTTAACAATTTGCTAAGTTCACTGGCGTGCCCTTTTATGAATTTGGGCCCCTGCCCCTTACATCCTCTGCACGTGCCTGCACCAGATATGAGAGTGATGCTAACTTCTTTACCCAAACATACTGAAGTAACTGGTGGGGATCCACCTATAATCACCTATGACTAAGCTATCAATCATTCACTCCCTATCAGGCTAACACGTTTTATTTCCCCAGATACCAGCAAAAATAAACACACCTGCACATAATCAAGTATGTAATGTCACAGTCATATTTACAACATGCTGTCACTGTCAAGCTCCACAGTCCAGTC
Organism: Poromitra crassiceps; assembly: GCF_964638095.1. NCBI lineage: Eukaryota > Metazoa > Chordata > Actinopteri > Beryciformes > Melamphaidae > Poromitra > Poromitra crassiceps. Next base: position 8,414,900 of record NC_139649.1, read on the forward strand.
CACAACATAACGTGTAACAAAAGAAAGGGGAGGCTTTTTGTCCTTGATGTTGTTTTGTTTGAGGACCGCAATGGAAATAAGCCAGTGGCTTTATTGTGTTTTTATCCTCGGTGATTGTTTGTATTCCCTGTATCATTGTTGACATTCACCAAATAAATCAATCAATCAATCAATCAAAATCCCTCCTTGGCTTCTTGCTTTCTTGACTCATACGAAGTCAGGGACAGGGGTTGCAAATTAGCCTCGGCTAGAAACCTGTATGCATGACATCTGTTTTGTAGGTCATATGAAATAATGTTCAATGCATTTGTCCCTGTTCAATAAACGAATAAATAAATAAATAAAATAAAATAGTGCAGCAACAACTAAACGTGTAACACTACACACAGTATCACAACACAGAATGATAGCAGTAAATCTCACAATGCTAGTTAGCAAACTTCACCCAGACAATGAAAACAAACTCATGGCGTCTCAGTATCTCCAGTCATCAACAGACTTCAACTTGCCTTGCACGTCGTTTGAGTCAAGGTCAACTAACACAGATAAAGTTCAGGTACAAATGAAGACAAATTAAGCCCCTAGTTTCAAATTCGTTTTTTTTGTCCGTTTGAGTTTGATATTGTTACTCACCCACAGGTTCTGTGTCCAATAAGAATTGTGGCCGGGTGTGACACTGACAGTGGCAGACTGAGAGATAACCTAAGTGAAACTGACAAACATTAACTTGGAGTTTATTTTCGAAGACATGCTGCGCGCGCACAGACACACACACACACACACACACACGCACACGCACACGCACACGCACACGCACACACACACACGCACACACGCACACACCGTCTCTCTGTGGGCACATGTGTGCACGTCAGTCACTCGGGGACACACGAACTTGATAGGCTACCACTCCCTCTGTAGCTGGCTGTATTTAGGGGCTGTCTGACGTAGCGTAGCTATCCAACTGTGCTACCTGGGTGATTCTCTGAATCGGGTGCCGAATCAAGTCCCCCATTACTTCAAAGATTTTCGATAATGGAAACCACAAAATGCATTTTAAAGCTGTCATAGAACCAGGTTAAGTTAAGTTATCCTTTATTATTTATCCCCATGGGGAAATTCATCCTCTGCATTTGACCCATCCTCTACTAGGAACCTTCCTAGAACTATAGGAGCAGTGTGGGAGGCTGCAGTGCAGCGCCCGGGGACCAACTCCAGTTCTTTTGCCATTGCCTTGGTCAGGGGCACTGACAGGATTATTAACCCTAACATTGGCTAACAATACATCCATGTCTTTGATGGTGTCTAGTACATGTCCTAATCAACTGGGGAAGTTTCATGGTGATATTTATTAATTAAAATGTTATACCCTATTCACCTGTAGTGTCTGTTTTGGTAGGCTCATATTTAGGTAATTTTCAAAACTTCCCATTTTCAAAAAATCTCTCATGTAGAACATATTGAGGACAGAATTCATTGAGCTTGGTTTTGCTGCAATTAGTGAGAGGTTGACCCAAATTTTGTGGGGAAAATGCCTGGACTAATGGAGACAGTCTGACCTGATCAGGCATATATGAACTTGGCTACAGTCAAGAAGTAGGCTGCCAAGTAGGCTAGACTGTCTTGTAGGCTGCTCAAGTGCAGTCTGTAGAGGTGACCTGTGGTGAGCCGCTCTGTTCACCACGTGTGCAACAGCACTGCACGACCTATAAAGAGACTAGGTAAACATTAACTCCATAGCTTTGGCCGTATGACACATAAATTATGTAGGCCTAATAGCATGCTTTATTGATCAACTTCCGAGTAATAAAACAAGACAATACTAATACCAAAGGCACTGCCAAATGTCCACCTGCCATAATCACCGTGATCATAATACATTAATTAACAAATTGAAGAATTAATTTGCAAAAGCCAATATCTCCATTTGCACCTGAAGGCTACTTTTATGGATTCTATTTCATTTTCACCCAAAATAGGGGTGACAATTTGAGCATCTTTATACCTTCACTTAGTGCACAATGGAAAGAATCACACCCTGTCATTCACAGGCCAGATGTTGCCCACGTGCAGGGAGCTGAAAAACAGTGCTGTGCTGCAATATGACTCTATAGGGTCTTTATTTCACAAGTTCCCTCTCATAACACCTTCTGCCTTGGATAATTGGAAAAGAGAAAGAGAAGATTATCTAAATGTTGATGTAGTAGCCTCTCACAAATGGTGCACACTGTGTGCCGAATATGTGGGGAAACTACTGGGTGTGGCAATTATGAAAACCTTTGAATGAAATTCAAACTCTTAGGGGACAAAATGAACAGAGCCAAAACATCAGGCCTGTGTGATAGAATAATAATGTTTTTCTAACATGACTCCATGAAACCAGTGTCCAATTCCATACAACAGGGCCGTGCATGGTGATTCAAGAGGGAGGTCAGATAAGCTTCATCAACAAGAAAATGCCTTTATACTCTGGAAAAACTCTGTAATCTTCCAATGAGACATGCAGACAATAGTTGTGTATCTATGATCATCATCACTACAGTAAGCCATAATAAAGGAATGCTACTACTTACCTCGGATAGTGTATTATATCAGGGGCATAATGTCATTGAAGAGCTGAAATGGTAAACCTAATTTCCCCCTACTTTAAAAAAGTTATGGAAAAGTGCCCTTCCAAATAATGCATGCTGTTCCATTGTTCAGCTACATTCCTTTTAGTCCCTGGTATGCATAAGGAACACCCCCTTTCCTCAATAGTACCGGGCAGCTTACACCCAGAAAATCTCTTCAGATCACAGAAACTGCAACACAGAGCAAACTATTCCAGCTTGTCGGGGGGGGGGGGGGGGGGGGGGGGGTTAGCAAAATGCTGTCATCCCGTATACGTGCAGTACTGCACACTCCTGTCCTGTCAAAAAGTCACCATTCTAAGAAGTCATGTTCTGTAACATGCTCCTGGTGGACCTATAGTGGACAGACTATAGCTTGTTATATAACAGCAGTGCAAGAGGTTATGAACTAATTTCCAGTAAAAAAAAAAAAACTCTCCTCGGGCAGCTTGTTTACTGATCAATGCCTGCTTTACTCTATCTTGGCTTCAAATTAATCATATCTTTATCAATACTGTATGGGAGCTATTTGATTCTGCACCGACATGTGAAATTGTGAATCCTGGCTATTTCTGACATGTGAGCCACACCACCTGACATAAACACATAGCACCTGACCTCTGACTAAAAACATGACATAGTGTCACTATGATAGCTGTAGTAGCACATGGCTGGGGAAGAGAGCAGCACAACGTGGTCTGCATCGTGAAACCTGGCATGAACAAACCTTTGGAATTGAAGCTGCCATGGGAAAAGAGATATGGCCCAATAATGAAGGCCAGCGTTGTCATTTGAGCACCCCCTTTGGGATGCCTTTTTTTCAGCCCTGGACTCTAGGAAACACTAGTATGTTCCCCCATTCTGTATAGAGAATACAGTGGGGAGGGAATCCACAGGCAGATTGTAACAAACCAGTTGGAATATTGTGGATGAGAGAAATAGGTTTATTGCCACATGCAGTATGTAACGAAATTCACATAACACCCGAAGGGCAAACACTGATGAAAGCTTTAGCTAAACATTCACGTTTATGGCTCATTTTGTAACTGTGGCCAGTGTCACAGATGGACATGCCGATTCATAACACCAGTCTGGCTCAAAATATCTCAGTTGATTGCCCAATGGGACATGACTTTTGAGAGATGGGCGGGGGGACGGTGGGGTTGAGGATACAGCCCTGATTAGATGCTGCCCAGGCAGCAACTCCCTAACCTGACACTGAATTTAATATAAATATAAATACATTTTTGCCTGTTCAAGATGGATTATTAATCATTTGGAATGGATTTAGGTTGGTAAAATGTTTTCTACTTCAGGCACAGGGGGCCTCATTCCTAAATATATATATATATATCAGAATCAGAATCAGAATCACTTTTATTGCCACAGTATGCAAGTTACATACGAGGAATTTGTCTTAGTGTCTGTATGCAGCGTAGCGGTCACATCAATATACAGAGATAAGAAGTAGGAAGATAACTAAAGACAATCACTGCAATCAAATCGAGTAAATATATACAATATGTACATGAGTACAAGTGTTCTGTGGATAATAAATATGAATTTACGTTGAATTTACATGAGATTTACAGACTGGGTTAAATATATATTATATAATATTTATATATATATATATATACATATATACCGGTATATATATATATATATCATGTAGAGTGATATTCGTAGTTAACGGTCTAATGTCTCACACTATCGCTTCCACTGTATGTGAGGTCCATGGGCCATTCAGCTCTGTGAAACTAGTAGCTATTAAAGTGACTCTGATACAGTTGGTTTCTGCCATTACAAAGTTCTTCCCTTTGTCCTAAGAACTGATATCAGTGTGACAGTGCTGGTGTCCTCACCTCACATGGCGGCCGCAGACAGCTGTTTGTTGTGCATTGACTGAGTACACACTACTGTAGTCGCTTTGACTGAGTACACACTAGTCAGCGAACCTTTGGATGGAAATTCAAACTCTTCTGGGACCAAATGAACAGCCACAACATCAGACCTATCTGATAGAGCCAATAGTTTCTAACATGATTCCATGAGCCCAGTTTTGACTTTCATTCGTTAAGATTGATCAACAATAAAATGCCTTCAACTACTAGTAGTTCTATTGCAGTGACTCTGATGCAGTCTCTCTGCTCTTACAAAGTTCTTCTCTTTAATTGTCCTAAGCCAGGACTGATATCAGACTCTCACAGCTGGTCTGGTGTCCTCCTCACCTCACTGTGAATTCATATTCATAGCAAAATGCATAAAGTTTGTGATCCTCCCACATGCTGCTATGTCTTGCTGGTGAAACACCTCGCTGTCAGGTGAAAAGTAATGGCTGGTGACTGCACATGTAACAGAGGAAGCATGTGCTAGTCTACGGCTCAACCCCAGATCTACAGAGGGGGTGGAGCAATGACCGACCGGGACAGCAGGGGAAAGTGGTCAAGTAGGCTACAATTGGAGGAGAAAATGGGAGAAAAATATGACTAATGTCTTCTTTAAAAATCAGTTTGAGAAGGAAAACTCACCAGCTGCTGTCTCTCAGGACCCTCGCTGTTCAGACTTCTCTTGCAGACTGCCCACCAAAATAACTGCAGGCATATGACTGATTCATCGTTATCACATGAGGACGAGCTGGCTAACTCAATTTTGTGAGGCTGGACACATGAACCAAAATTGTTTGGGGCTGTGGTGTGGAATGTTACTGAAGGACACCACCATCTCTTCAGCTGAGAGAAGCTACTTTGCTGCACTCTTCCATTTGCCTGGTTTGGTTTCTACTTTAAGGGTAATATTATAATGTAGATTTTAAAGTAGTGAAGTGTTAGTGCCCATTTAACATTATTAGTGTGATCTCAGATTATTTTTTAAAGCAACAGAGATGCCTTGTACACTCTTACCTATACCCTGATTCTGAAGTCGGCTCCTGTTTATAGCAGAAACTGACTGTACTCCCACAATATTGACCTCCGACCTAAACCGTACCTTACAGGGGGACAAACATGAGCTTTTGAAATCGTCATTAGCACATCATTTGGATCATACTTTTTGTCTCAACTTTTATTATCCCGCGCTCATACAGTATGAATAGTAATAAAATAAAGTTTCCCTTTTTTAACACCAACTAAAAACCGGAAAAACAAAACCATGATCCGTTTTTTTCTTTTCATTTTCCCGTTTCAGAGAGAGAAAAACCAATTGACGTGGCCCGTTCAGAATAGCTGCTGGACAATTTGCACAACAGCATGCATTGGACAAGCAGAAAGAGTGCAAACATACATGAATGGGAAAATGCATAAAAAGTTCTTTATTATCATTATTAATATTATGAATCATTACCACCTGTGGGAAGGCGATGCATCAAAACAAGTAATAAAAAGTGAGACAAGAATAGTGGGCCAAACAAAAACACGGCAACAACACTGGCGCTTGATTGAATACACAGCATTTGGATTGTATAGAGATATTATTTTTGTTTTTTTTCCGTTACCCATTATTGCTCCCCAGTCCACCCGGAAGTATTCTGGATGACAAAAGACAGAAGTATGGCGCCGAAGACAAAGTATTACAGTATTACACCCACCCCCTTGAAACATCACATCCGCCCGTGCAGAAAACAGAAGTTGACAGGAAAGTGCAGTTAGGACCAATTTGCGTGTGACACTTCAGGAATGTAACCAAAAAGTTTCATTATTTTCAAACAAGCTGATAAAATCACTTTTGGTTCACCCATTGAGTTAGGATGTATGGAGCCCAAACAGTCACACAAGCGTAAAGCGTTTCAGTTTGAACTGACAGAAGGCTATTACCTATGGAATGTTGAGCTTGCAAGTATTGTTCTGCTTCCATAAAAGCCCATAAAGATGAGAAAGCACTTTCTTTACATGGTACTTTTCATTTCTCTTTGTTCCTGTGTAAGTCGAGGTTGTTAGCATCAAAATAAACACGTCTTTGATATCTTTCTTGATAGGAGCGTTTCCCTGCCATTATGACCATTTACAATTCAGGGGTTCCCCACAGCAGAGACCATCTTTAGATACTGAAAATATAGTATAAGAAAGAAGAGAGCGAGTTCTACAGTAGTCCTTGTCCCTATGGATGTGTGTGTGTGTCTGCCGCTCAGTATTTAACAGTCCACTGCTTGACACTGGCATCGTGGGAGGCGGTGACTAAGGTGTGCTCGTCTATCCAGGCCAGAGCGCTGACGTGGTGCAACCTGTGGGTATCTGCAGGCAAAGAGTGAAACACACACTGCTCACGAGACGTCTTACAAGGAGGCAAAGCATCCACCATGAGCTGACTGAGTACACCTTAAAGCCCCTGGAAACCAACAAGCGCAGACCCTTTAGAGTAGACCACAGCGCCCCGCGCCCCCAAACACCACCCATGTAACCCCCGAGCCACTAATCCTACCCACGCCTCGAATGCTGACTCTCTCGCACCTTCCTATCCCTATGGCCCCTATGTTCACTCGCCCGACCCAAACGCCACCCATATCTCCCTAGTGACTAACCCTACCCACGCCTCAAATTCTTGCTCTCTACCACCTCCCTATCCGTAGCTACGCCCATTTTCCCCACTAAACCCACTAAATGACTGACTGACCTGACCTTTCCATCTTATGACCCCCGCAGGACGGCTGGTCCAGTAACAATTTTGAGTTTGTCACTCCACAGAAAAAATTGTTATTTAACCACCAAGCCAAATTTGAATAATTAAAAATGTCGCCAAGTATATCAAATTAGATTGCAAAAATCATGAAAAACTAAGCAGTATTATCTCCTCTGAAACTGTGGGGGCATATCTGTGTCTGCTCAAGTGTCCCCGGTGCCCCTTAAACTTATTTGTAATACTTTTTGATGCTTACTATTATGTACATAAGACCCTAAATTACACAGATAGAAGGTTATTGTGGATTTGGGTTTCCATGGGCTTTAAAACCTGTTGATTTTTTTGCATTTCTGGATACTATTAAAAAGGGAATCATGTACATAGCTCACACTGAGGAAACTCCAAGTACATTTGTGTATATGTGCAGACAGAGTACGAGTGGATTGTGCACTTATATGACCTACCTGGGATCTTAATCCTCTTCTCTGAATCACTGACTGTCCAGATGTACACCAACATGTCCATCCCACCAGTGGCAAAGTGCTCGTTATCAGGTGCCCAGGCCACGGTCACTATTTTCGCATGGTGCCCGTAGAACTGATTTTTGACCTGGGGGAGGAGAACATTTCATGAGGAATAAAAGACAAGAAGAGGTTTACTGTATTTTACAACAAAGGAACTTCCATTTCCTAAGGCTGGCTCCACACGGCATGTTAAAGAATGCTTCCCCCCGCAAACAAGACTTATGGGAGAGAAGAGTGTTTACCGAGTAGCTGTCTGCCACAGTGAAGACTGTGACGACCTTCTTCTCGTCTGTGACGGCGAGATAGGCTCCATCGTTGGAATAGGCCATGTCTGTGACCGGCCCGCTAACCTCCAGAGCATCACCCTCTTCCTTTAGAGTGTTGCTCTGAACAGAGTAAAGATGGATCTTCCCATCCTGAGGAGGAGGAAAGGCAAGGGATGAAACACGGAACCAAATTACAACTGGTCCTGCAATGGCTGAATAGGGTAATTATTTTTTTATAACTACCACCATGGCACTTCCCCAGTTAATTAATGACAATTAAGACAATATTTATTTGTATAACAAGTTTTTTGAAATGTATGTTTAAATATGCAAATGAGGCATTATCTAAGCTAGGTTTCAAAATTCTTGTTTCGCTTTGACATTAGTGCCAAAGGTTGCTACAGAGGGAATTTTAGATCTTGTTTTATCACTCTATAAATCAGAAGATACTGTCAACAGTCATTTAAAAAAAATGCCATGTTTTTAGGAACAAAAGGTTATTTAAGTCTTATTGAAGTGGAGATTTTTGGGCCAGAGGATGAGAAAGTGAAAATGGCCGTTTCAACCTTTTTCACCTGGGGTGTCTCGCCTTAACTGGATGATAAAACTCAGATAAAAGATATTTCCCCCCCTGGACTGTGGGAAGTATTTCCTGAGACAGAGCTAAGCTGACTGCAGCTGATGTTTGGCGAGTGAATCTGGTCTAATGTCCACTTACTGCTCCCCCCACAGCGGCCGTGCTGCCCCCGGGGTGGATAGCCCCAGCCTCGGGCTCATAGCCCAGTTTGTCCAATGTGAACACCTTCCTCTTGTCCTTCATCAACACGACCTGGGTGAAACAGGAGACAAGAAATGGTGTCAACTGAAATATCCACATAACATGTGCCAGGACCACAAGACAACCCGACATTTCTGCCAAATGAAATAAAGTAAAAAATGGATCATGACATCACAAATGCTACAATGTGTCAAAGGGAAGGCTGAACGAAGCAATTAGCTCAGCTGACGGATCGTTACCTGGTCAATGCACACAGCCAGTGTCAGCCCCCCCGATGCTACTGACACACATTTAGGCTGCACATCCATCTTCACCACGTCAGACGCACTGCAAAAGCAGCAGTTAAGAGTTAGTTCTGTGATAAATCAGCATTGTATCAAGATAGAGGTGGACCAATTATGGGATTTTAGAAAGTAACTCCAGGCGAAACCTTTTTGTGTGAAACAATGCCGATCATATTGGCAACATTTTAGCCCCAAATGCTCCAATGGCCTTCATTTCACTAAACCATCTCAGATCGCCCTCCAGTGGTTAAAATGTGCAGTTGGTGTTCAGTGGGAGATGGCAGCAGTGTTCACGGACAATTAATTATTTTCCACATGACAGAACATAATCATAATGTGTGTGGGGGGGGGGGGGGCTCCTTTTCCTTTTTTGTTGTTGCCTTGCTTCTGGTTACTTTTGGGTTTTATGGTTGGATTTCTTTCTTTTGGTTGTATGTTAATTACTTAATGTCCAGTATGTATTTATGTCGTTGTTGGACTGTTTTCATTTGAATAGAAATGTGTTTGGGGAAAAAAAAAGGCATAACCAGCACATCCACCCCATTACACAGTTGTCATAACAAAGCTCTAATTCTAAGCCTGAATCTGCTAATCCGATGAATAGGGCGACCTCCATTATTTCAATTTCAATTACAATTTCATACCACCATCATAACACGTCCCCCCCCCCCCCCCCCCAATCTATCTCAGAGCTTTCCCCCGAAGTAGCGTGCAATGGCCCCACCTGTACTCCTTCTTGTTGAGGTTGATGTAGCGCACGGTGTCGTCCATGCTGCAGGTCACCAGCTGCTCGGCTTCGTCCACCACCATCTTGCTCACCTGGTTGCTGTGGCCCTTCCCCAAGAAGTCGTTGCTCTCCCCGGTTTCTGCATCCCAGTAAGGTGAAGGGACGGTTAAGGAGTCATTCCATTATAGAGACGGACTGAGGATGAGGAAACACAAATAAACCGTTTCCGCGAAGAATTCTGAAGAGCAGATTACAAGAAAACGAAAGCATCACATGAAGGGATATTATATTACTTGTGTATAATATTATGTAATGTTAACATATTTGGCAGACTACAGACTACAAAACAACTACAGAGTGTCAATTCCGCTAAAGTGCCTCTAAATGAAAAGGGTAATCTGCATATAAAAAGGGGCGCTTGCTCTTCTGTGCCAGTCAGTGACCCAGGGTTAGTCGTGGCACCCAGGGTTAGTCGTGGCACCCAGGGTTAGTCGTGGCACCCAGGGTTAGTCGTGGCACCCAGGGTTATTCGTGGCACCCATGGTTAGTCGTGGCACCCAGGGTTAGTCGTGGCACCCAGGGTTAGTCATGGCACCCAGGGTTAGTCATGGCACCCAGGGTTAGTCATGGCACCCAGGGTTAGTCATGGCACCCAGGGTTAGTCATGGCACCCAGGATTATTCATGGGATGACTTCAGCAGTGAAAGGATATTGATGTGTCCGTCGTGGCTCCCTGAATAGATGTTGGTTCGCACTTCACTTTTGTGAACCGTCAGACACTGGATGGATTTGCTGTGACCCTGTAGGACGAAGAATGACACGTTTTCAAACAGGACTAGCCGGCAAACAACAACAACCTATTGTCATTTTTGGAGAATGCCAAAATGTGACCGATCGCAGCCCTCTACCCACCCCCAACCCCCTTCACTTGGGAGATTTGGCAGCATAACAGTTCCTGTCAAAAATGCCACACAGTCCAGCAATATTTTTGGAAGCTACTGAGAGAGGCACTTGTGCAACAACGACAGCCATATCCTGTCCAATTTCCTTCTCCCTGTGACAAATAATGCATCGCAATTTCACATCAGATCAACTGGTAGCCGGGTCAGACTTATATAAACTGCATTTTGAGGGACAGGAGGTTATTTCTGAATAGCAGAGCACTGATTCAGATGTTGCTATGGTTGCAGTTCTGCTAGTACTTTTGTTTGGCAGAAGCTTGCCAGTAATTTTTGCTAATTATAAAATAATTTTAAAATCAATGCAGTTATCAAATGTTTAATGCCTTTGGTAGGTAGCCATGTAACAAGCGGGATAATGTCATTATTGCCAATTAAGTCCTTTCACGGCTGGCTGTACATTTTCCCTTACTTAAATATCAGCAGGTTTCCTTGAAACTCAAGTCAACTGCAATCCAATCTGGGAACCCAGAGTCTATCAGTTTGACGACTAATGAGACTCTGGGACAGACAGCAGATATTTCAGGGTTTCGCTGTATAGTGGACGTCCGCGCCAAGACTTCCATTTCCGTGCTGCCCGGTTATTGTTTACAGTCCAATTGACGTGAGGATGGAGCTGATTGATTGTAGGTGTTTTAGGTTTAGATGACATTTCGGCTAATAATAACAATAATAATAATAATAATGATAATAATAAAAAATAGCTGTATATGAGACGTCGGACTGTAAACAATGAAGGAATGGGCGGGACGTCCGCTCTAGAGCAGAAACGCAGAAATATCGACCGTCTGTCCCAGAGTCTTATTATTAGTCAGACTGATAAGACTCTGGCTTCCCAGATTGATCGAATACAAGGCTTTATGAGTAAAAAGGAGCTATAATCACAATATCCAGGAATAGTTTCCTCAAACCCCTAACAGCTGACCTTGAGGGTGCGTAGGGGCCGGTCGGGGTTGTTCACGTCCAGGTAGTTGATGTATCCTGACAGGGAGACGCTGAGGAGGTGGTCGTTCTGCCACAGGCAGCCCAGCTGCTGGTCCATGACATCAGCACCCAGGTTGAAGGTGGTGACGGCCGTACCCGCGCCCACGTCCCACAGCTTCACCGTCTTGTCCCCTGAGGCGGACATCAGGCGGGAGCTGTCTGCGCTCCAGCTGACCTGCAGGATGCAGGGAGGAATGTGAACGTTGGTTGCAAGTTTAGTGTGTATAAGCCATGGTATCGTAAGATTGAGATGTGTCACTCAAACAACAGAAAGACCAATGCTATGGGAAATCATTGCATCGTGTTTGGATCTTAGGTGGATGGAACCTAGGTGTAAACACAATCTGTACAACGTGCTTAAGATAGTACATAAGATAGCAGCGGTTCATCAGATGAGGATGGGAGAGGCTGTCACATGTCCAGCCGCTTTAACACATCAGGCATTCACAACATGAACGAGATGGCAACGTTGACATGAACCAAAGAGTCTATATTTCAGAAGATTAATAACTGTAGTTAATAAAACTGGGCAGAATTTGCAGATTTTAACCTTCACACGTGCAGGGAATCTATGACAGCCATAACTCGCCTCGTTCAATAAATGTTGTACACAGGCTCCGGTTTGCGACCCCCCCCCCCCCCGTTTGACCATTTCACTGGAAATGGGAGATTATTGAGCTGTTTATTGAACTACAGGACAGGTACAGTAATAGGATCTCTGGCGATCTTACACCTGCCATGTCAACACCACCTACAGATTTGCAGTCACCTCTAATTACTCACACACAGGTTTTGCTCTGGAGGACAGAGATCTGATCTCAATGAGCATAACAAGAACACATTAAAAATACCAGGTGTAAACGCAAAGGCAAGATCTGATCATTTATTATCGGGATAATGTTTCCGCCTAGTTGGCAGCTGGCTGCCCTAAATCTGGCTCTGTCTGAAGCTAACTTACGCTCTATTTACACCTGGTTTTTAAATGTGACCTGGATCTGGATAAGTTATCTGGATGTTATCTGGATAAGGGAAAATGCATGCGCAACACAAGGTATAAATGCAGGATGTGTATAGAACTTCCTGACCAAATCTGGAGGTAGTCTGGCTCACATTGTGTTCAGATATTTTACACCTGGTTTTCAAATGCAACCATTATCCAGACAACTTATCCAGATACAGGTTGCATTTAAAAAACAGGTGTAAATGGGGTGTAACTGACTCACAACCCAGAGGACAAATGACGTCATCAGTGGCTGGCAGCCAGATGACATCATCAGTGATGTCATCAGTAACACACATGCTGCCTTGCATAATAGTGAACTTGTGCTTGTTTTTTTTTTTACATGGAATAAAGCTCTCTACATGCATTGACTTACAGCATAGACTCCTCCATCGTGGGCCTTCTCTCCACCCAGGGAGCCTATCTTGTCACCAGTCTTTCCATCATAGAGGAAGATCTGTGGAAACGACAGTAGTTAGGAAGATGTGGATGATGCTTGTACAACTACAACTGTTTATGAACAAATAATGGAATACTACTACGGCCTGAGGGATGTACCAATCAACCAGCCAGCAATTACAATTGTCTGGTCACAGTTCCAGCTGTGCAATCACAATATGGGTTTACATTAGTTATTTGTGTTCATGTGTCATTGGACAGTAATTGAATATGGGCTTTATTATTTTTTACAATGGAGAATGCCCCCCCCCCCCTTCTTTAAGTTGCCTTTCCAGTTTTAATTATCCAACTACCAGGAGCAGAGGGAGACTTGGTCATTTCATTTTGCTCCTTCATGACAGCACGATTTGAAAGTGAAGTTTACAAATTAACACAATAATCAGTCAAACTGTTGATGAACATTTACAGTTTTGTATTGGACAGAAAATATAGCCTATGCTGCCAGATTTCCATCATCAGTCATCAAGCACAGCGGTAACGTGCATTAAAATGTGGATACAAAAGGTTTATTTAATCGTGGTTAGACCAGCAATGACATGGAGCTCCAATAACTATTTCTTTAACACCGAGCTATATATCGAAATCTTCCTGGCTATGCTCGCTGTACAGGATGTGCCACTGTCATGCACCATTATGTAATAAAGAGTCTGATTGGTGCATTCCTAAGACCAAGCTCACGGGCTTCCAGGAGAACCTAGACTGGTACCAGCTGAGGGTGACCCTGTCAAACAGGATATATCAGTCATAGTGCAAGTCCTCCTTGGTTCTGGTTCTGAGCTCATGGCCTTGAACTTTATACTCACTTGCCCATCAGCGCCGGCTGTAGCAAACTGGTTTCCATCTGGAGAGAAACGCACGCAGTTGACAAATCGGCTGTGGCCCTTTAGGAGTCAACAGGGAGACAGAGCGGGATGGGATGGGGGGGGTTAATCAAAAAGAAACATATGTGCACACCTCAAGCCAACTTAAAAACAATCTATGTTCATTGTCATATGACCAACCTTAGCCCAGCCTATTTGTGGGCTGACATTATCTTCTCCCACCATAGTTAAATTACCTTAGCTTTGAAGGTATAAAAAAATGGCTGTTGGGAACCCAGTCTACTGTAGGTCTGTCTCTTGGGTCTGTCTGCATCATTAGACTCACTGCCTGTCTGCTGTCTGTAGGGTTCATGCTTAGTGCAGCTGTCTGTGTGTCACATCTCTTTCAGACACCTGTTGCATGCAGTGATTTTACCTGGCAGGGTTATGTGAACGCTGGCCTAGCTTTTGTGAACATCGGCGCTGGCCAAAATCCATCTTTCTGCCTCATCAGGTTTCTCTTTGTCTTATTTGTTTTCTTCTCTCATTGTCCATGTTAGGGTTTTGCCCTGGTACCCATTTTCATCCCGCTTTGAAATGACCCGCCCAATTTTTCTTCCATTATTTTCCCGTATAAAAGGTTTCCTGAGGAGTTTCACCTTATATTCACTGAGGGCCTAACGCTCGAGTCTAGTCTTGCATCTAGTTGCAGGTGTTGTTTTTCCATGTATGTGGGGACAGCTATTTTATCTGCCACATCGGAGATTAGGAGTGGTTTGTCAGGTCTAATCAGATGTAATGCAATCATTGAATGGGTTGTTGTGGAAGAAAGATGAATATATTCAATCGTCCTCAAAAACAAAAACCAGAAACCAGAAATTCAAAATTCTTCCATGTTCAAGGTTGTAAGGTCTTTATGCTTGCTCTTAAGGCTTAAGTGTAGTAACAAAAAAACTCAGGAGATTGAGATGCATAATTCATTGAGGTTGTTAAGAAAGTTGCAATCAAACATTTCCCGGGAGAGCAGATTGTTCAAAAACAGCTTTGTTCCAAGGTTTCAGGCAAAAATAAATACATGTAATCCCCATTGGAACAATTAAGTCTAATTTGACAACAGCACATCGGCCGCTCACTCCAGTGTGAGTCAAGGTGCAGCCAAACCAATGCGGTCAAACTCATGAGCCAAATAAGGCGTCATCATCACCATGATTTGAACTAGGTTTGAGAAGCAGGAGTTTACAGCTTAGCTTTGTAAAATGTGCGCAATTTTGAGGAAGCTCCCCTCAGCAGCACATACAAGCTGATTTACACCATAACCATACACCAAAAAAATGTTGCATTATGCTATGAACCACAATGTAGGCCTAGTCTTTTCCTAAACTGTTTGGCATAGGCTATTCTAATGTATGCCATTTATATAATCACCTATGTAATTGTTATAGCCTAGGTCTATACTAGAACGTGTTTGGACAAGGACCAAAGCATGCACACACACACAGTGAACTATAGCCTCCTGCTGCATTGCAAAACCAAGTCTGGACACGCTGTGTATTCTTAAAAAATTACACACAGTAAGTAAGTGCTGCAGGTTTTGCAGGTCAGACCCGTGCGTGCGTCCGTGTGCATGTGTGTGCATGTGTGGGAGGGGTCTAGGCTAAATCTCGTACACACACACATCGCGTGCTCATACACACAGTCCCTTATAGACGGTTTTAACTTGACAACAAAAACATTCTAAATTGAACCCCCGCTCACTTCCTGTTGCAGTGTTTGCTATGGACATAAAAGAAGAAAAAACATTCAAGTGCAGGACTGACCATTCCGTGAAAACCGTCTATACAGCTGAGCAGCGAAAACAAAAGTAACGATGTCGAGTGAATATTTCTGCAATTTGCCGAATGCTGAGAAAAAAGGAAGTGCTGTGGGGTTGCGCTCTGGTGAAAACCGTCTATAGAAGCGGCTGCAGAGCATTTTGAGGGTTTTTGAGTCAAAGGCATAAATTTAGGTTTAGTGCTAAAAAAAAAATTGTTTGAAGACGGAAGGGCTACTTTGAGGAATCTGGCTCACACACGAGAATTCATGGGGGATGTGAATTATGTAATCTGGAAACAGCCAAACAAGGCTACACTGTCAAAAGACCAGCAGAGTGTAATACTTGAGAAATGACCCAGAGGCACTAAAAACTAAACAGCAGGGCCGAAACACTTCCCCCACAAGCTTCTAAATTTGCAGGCGGTCTACATTATTTTAAACCACAAGCTGAAGAGAACAGTTACTCTTTGATTGGTCTGCTGGGTTTACTCCAATATTACACAACAGCGCCTTAGTTCTAGGTACTTTGTTTGAACACAAACACCACTTTCCAAAAGCGGTTTAAACACCTTAGAAAATCACCAAGTATGAATCTGTGGAACTCACTTCCAATGTGAATTTGAACTTGAAGGGAGGCCCTTCGAAGAAGGTGGCAGAGTTGTCGTCACTGCCGGTGATGAGGCGGTAAGGGCGTGTCTGTTTGAGGTCCACGCTGTTGATGACTTTGCTGGGGCCGGTTATTTCTCCCACTGAGGAGCCAGTGTCCCATAAGAACACTGCCCCAAACCTGACCAGACAAAACATGTCAATGTTAATGCTTACAGTCAACACAGTGAGAGAATACTTCTGCAGAGGATTTGAAAATTTAGTACAATGTCATTCATGGACAATACAATGTCCAATTCCCTCCCTGATTTCAAGTGTGTTTACTTTTATGTCGATACACATTGGGTGAAGCAGGTGGTTAGCTGGAGGACTTCTGATACCGTAACTGACCAATGCTGACTCATGCATCTTTCAAAAAACCACACAGCACTTTGTTCATATTGTATATAAAGAAAATATGGACAATTAGCCGTTTATTACTGTGATATAACGACACTCAAAACATCACCCGAGTGTGAAAAATACATAATATATAAATAATATATATATATACATAATATATAAATAATGTATATATATATACATAATATATAAAAGCAGAGCTTGGACCAGATTTGCATTAATCAGTATGACTGCTTGCAGTGGGAGGAGCCTCTCCTGAGACTTGGGCTCCATCCGAATAGTCACTCCTCCTAACTCCTTCTCCTACCTTTTCCTTGACCTCGCCAGAAGTAAAACACGCAGTGTTTATCCCCTCCCCACGTAGGCTACATTAAGCTCCTCCTACTTGCTAACAAATTAATGTTTCGGTCACCAGTGGCGTATTGACCCCAGATAAGCTTAATAATGTAGCCTACGTGGGGCAACAAAAAAACACTGCATGTTTTACTTCCGGTGAGGTCAAGGAAAAGGTAGGAAAAGGAGTTGAGGAGTGACTATTCGGATTCAGCCTTGGAGCGATGGCAGTGTGAGACTCATGAGAAGCTGACCGTTTCAGTTCCTTAAATAGCCGGTAAAACATCTAGTTTCAGCTAGTATGAGAACCCTTGAGACTCACTTCTCTCGTCCCTCCCCCACCACAGCAATCCTCTTGCTATCCTCCGTCCAGGCAATGTCCTTGATCTTGCCTCCGAAAGGCTGGTACTCATATTTGAGCAGGTGCTCCTTCTGGGTGGTGTCCCAGATACGGATCTTTCCTGAGATATCTGAAGGGATTTAAAAACCATTTGTTTAGTACGGCGTTAGCACTATCCTGAAAACAGCATGCATTTGTAGTGCATCAGTAGCTAGTTTACCTCCAGAGGCAATGTAGAATCCACTGGGAGCATACTTGGCAACAGTGACTTGATGGGGATGCTCCGTGTAAATGTCTGCTATAGCCGGGTTCTGTCAGAAATACGAGACAAGACACATCACTAGTTCTGTCTGACAATATGGCACAAAGAAAATTGACCACTAAAATCAAGTTATTCAGCATTGTATTTTAACTGAAGTATTTCATAAATCAAAATTACATCAATGTTCCTGATGATAACACTCTTCCCGTTGGTATAGAGGAAGTTGTTGCCTTTGGGATCCCCGCCAAGCACTTTGGCAACTCCCCTCTCCATCTGCGGGAGACTGGCGAATACATGTTCTAAAAAGGTAGATATGACAGGAAGGGTGTCATGCAGAGATACATCACTGTCAAGCACAATAATGTAATGTACATTGAATTAAAACACTTCAATCTAAAATTCATTGTCCATTGTGTAATGTAGATGTTTGTTTGAGGCCAAAATGAAAAACATCTAGCATCTAACATCTAACGCATGCCAAATCACAACTTGCACTCATTTACCAGTATACAAACTCAGAGCAATCTAGCTAGTACTTCATCTTTAATTAGCCTTTCTGAGGACTTTTTTTTTACTGAGGATTTGCTACATGTCGATGTGCTGACTGCTGGGCCTAACTCATCTCAATGAGCTCACCATTCTGACCAGACTGCCTAGTGTCTGTTCTTACCATGGTTCTTACTGGCGAAGTTCAAATTCCCAAACCACAGTACAAAATAGTTATCATAGCAGTATAAACAGGAAATGCTTTTTTCTTCAAAAGAAAACAAAATACTGCACTTCTTACCATAGACTGTATAAAATATGATATACAATGGTTATTATACAGATGGAATTCACTTTGGCTGTCAAATCACGTACTATTTCTTATCTAATACTAGCGTAGCTCGGTTCACCAACTCAATTTCAATACCTTCAATCACTGTTAGCACCGCCTTGATAAAGGGTTACTGTGTATTCTAGCTGCCTGCCACACTGATGCTTGTCAGCGAAAATCACTGTCTGGGCAGTGGGCATGCCATAAAGGTTTTGTATACAAAGCAGTTTCCTCCCAAGAGTAATGATAGCTCGACTGGCTACGCTAACCAATGTAACGTTAGTCAAAAACGGTACAGTTTGTACCAGATTGCATTTTCCAGCCTTAGAATTGTCCACAACCACACTTGACAGATTGGACTGCACAGCATTTTTGACGTGTTACATTGTTGCCACTGTCTGCATTGTTCTTCCCCTTTGAAATGTCAAAATCATGTATGGGCGAGGTTTTGGGTTAGCAAAGCTGGTTCACTGCTAACGTTAACTGGCTAGCTAGCGCGATCTGCTCCGTAATATTGCCCCCAAATAAGTTGAATTGCATATTCTCGCAACAATTAGCATCACAAATGAATAGACTTACTTGGTTCGTATGACATGTTTCCTGTTGTTTACGTGCTTACTCCTCCAAATGAATGAAACAAGTGTATTCCTCCCCGGCTGTGGACTCCTGATCACAAACACGGAAGCGAGTGGAGCGTTCGCTTTGCCTGGCTTTGCCCATATATAGTCAACTCAGCTGCTACGCGGCGGCTGTCACAGCCACTAGCCCTGCGCTACTTGCCCATTGAGGAAATGACGCTAGCAGCATGAATAGCCAAATTAAATGCCCAACAAGGCAAATGAGGCCCGTTCAGTGGTGTAGTGGTGGTGCCTGCAGGAGTGGGGATATTTACACTAGCAACAATCACTAGCAGACAGTCCATTTCTAGGGTGGAGACTTCTTCTTCTTCTTGGTGTTTTATGGCAGTTGGCATCCTTAATGACTCTGGAGAAACTAACTAGACATGTATGACATCACTGTTTTTTTTTATACATTTTATTAAACACCATATCATACAAAAAACAGATAAAACACACAAAGACACACAAAGACAACATCTACAATACAAGGCTCAGCTGAGCCGCCTTGTCATATTGAAGCAATATGACTAAGTACTGTTGACATCACTTATATTGCTCGAGTGACATCACAATTGCTCTAGTCTAGTGACATCACTGGTGGTAGAACCAGACGATGGCTTCCACCCCTGGCCTGAAATCTCTATTAACAGAGGACCCCTTCACGAAGGTGAAGGCACGTTGCTCAGGAGGGATGAGGAGCAGAGGAACATGAGACGAGGCACAACAGCCAAGATTGAGGAGGCGTGAGAAACACCGGAAACTTGAAAGAAGAAGAACCAGGTCTAGAATGACACCATCCAACTGAGGCAGCAATGTGCCGCAAGGCCTTTTCCACACATCAACTGCCAATCACAGTGTGGGCGGAGCCTCTTACCATCATGTATGTATGAGTAGTAGGCCTAATCCAGGATAACGGCATCATTCTGAGTTTCCGAGCAGGTGGGGTTGGATCTTTTGGGGGATTATCTATCCTATACATCACTGACACCCCCCCCTCTCTCATCTCAAGAGGAGCGTCGTCATATCATGGAGCCATACGCCACACTTAAACTGGTTATTTGTTCAATAAAGCTTGTTAAAACTTCCTACGAGTCTCTCATGATTGAAGTGTGGTCTTTGACTGAATTTCAATCATGGAAGACTAACCTCTACACAGCATAGTTTAGAGCACCCCATGCGTACATGCCCCTCGTCATTCAGGGTGTGTAACTCCTTAGTGACATCACTGATGACATCACAATTGCTTGAGTGACATCACTGATGACATCACAATTGCTCGAGTGACATCACTAGTGACATCACAACTGCCCCTCCCAATATCCAATCAGCTAAGGACATCTGTCTCTCCTGATCTGCTGAGCCAATCACCTAAGCGGTGGTGGTGCTGGTATATAGAGCCCTTGCTACTATGTCATTACTCACATTTGTGCCATCATCCTCAGCTGCTGTTCATCATCACTGGAGCAGTTGTCTTGCCCCACCCCCTCCCCTGATCACCACCAACGCCATGGCTCCTGTAGAAATCCCTATGGGGGGATTATCTATCCTATACATCACTGACGCCCCCCCTCTCTCATCTCAAGAGGAGCGTCGTCATATCATCTCACCATGTTTCTGTCCAGATGGAAGAATGCCCTGTGGAGCAGGTATGGTGTCATCCATCAACATCTGACCTACTGTATGTGGGCCTGGTGCCTCTGCCTGGGGGTCATTAGGGGATGGGGTTGGGATGAGCAGGATAGGGAGTGGTTGGGCGGAGGCAAGCGTGGTCCTATCAGGTGCTAAACTGGTGATGAGTCAAAACACTTGAAAAACAGGTTTAGCTTTTTAGCCTCCTCACACTGTTTTGCTGCAGCGTGTGTTCCGCATATCTATGTCCATCCTTTATTTCCATCTTTAGCTCCATTTGGAAACATTTCCTCCCTACACGAGTGGTTCTCAACATGGGATCCGGGGACCACCAGTGGTCCTTGAGGGGGTCCCCTGGGGTCCCAACAAACGGATTAATCAAATTTCAGCATTTAATTTAGTCTACAATAACATGATTAGAGAATGTATGAATGACGGTTCTGAACATAGTAGTTCCACTGTTACAAATTACAGTCATATATAGGCATCAGGCATGCATGCATCATTATGAAATATAACGCTACTTCTATTCTTTCTTTTGGTTAAAGGTGATAGATGCAAGTGTAACCAAATGACTGTGAGTCCTTGTGAGTCCCAAGCACTGAGTGATAGCGAGTTGGTTGGTTAAACTCAGTGGTTAAACTCACTCCCCCAGTATAAAGGCCTGTTAACCTTGTTGTCTCAGAAATGTTTCCTAGGTCCCAGTCTCTAACACAGTCCAAGAGTGAATAATGTTCCAATACATGCTTCAGATTTATAGACTGTGATATGACATTTGGAGCATTGGTGAGTAAAGAGACTTCAACTGGAGGACCAGTTGGCAAGCATCTGACCTGCTGAAGTGTCCCTGGAGGAGGGTGAGACCACTAAATATATATAATCATATATAAATATATTTAATCAATGATTATATATATTTATCTCAGTGGTCTCACCCTCCTCCAGGGACACTTCAGCAGGTCAATCATATCTCAGTGGGTGAGACAGTCCTGAGTGCTTGAATCATTGCCTACTTGCATGACGTATTATATCCACCGGGTGGCGCTATTGCTTTGTACTTCGCGTTGATTCACAGAAGAAGAAATACACTCAGTTGTTGTTGCTTGTGTTCCTTGTGCGACGATGGCGGCCGCCTTGAGGAGAAGCTTGGTAACATTGACCAAGGTTAGTGTTTGGAGGATGCTTACAAGCTTATTTTGTACAGACGTCTAGAGTAAAGGGGTGCTTGTGGTTGTCACTGTACTGATAAAGCCAAGCACAATGATAGCATGAAAGAATGAACGGTCAGGGAAGAGGCTGGCTGAGACTAGCATGAGCCATCCTTCAGCTTCTACCGCTTCCCATGCATCACGCTATCTGGTAGGCGTGCTAGCTACTGTCACGGTGTTCCTGTGGCTGTGACCAGCTCGTTAAAAAGAAAGACCGAGACCAGAGAGCCTAGCTAACGTCAGCCAATGACAATAACCAACATTAAACAGCTTTAGAGTCAGTGAGTTAACCTACTTTAGCTGGCTAAACTAGCTAAGTAACCTTTGCTAGGCTAACTCAGTTGACCCAAGTTCACATTGATTGGTTGGTTGTTGGGTGAGGCAGCCGCAGTTGTGAGTTTTGCGTTAACTGCTAACGCTACATTCGGAAAGCCAGCCACAAGCTAGCCTCTCTCAACGTCTCGTTTTGTCTTGTATGAGAGAACATAGCATGTTTCGCGGCTAACAACAAACTTAACTGTCTTGAAATAACGGGCTTCAGATAAGAGACCTGACAGTCCATTCCTTCAGATGTGCTGTATTAATCTCGCTGACCTTTAAAATAGTAGGTGTCTAGGTGACATGACATCTGTATGTGTTGTCGTTTTGATAACTCGACGTGACAAGTTGTCACGTCGTTTACATAGCTCCCACTCCCAGCTTGTGTGCCCTGATTGTCGCCCCTCTCTGCCCAGTGGCTGATACCCAGCCCTTATGATGACCCACCAGAAGCCTGGCAAAACGTCTACAAAAAGAAACAGTCCAACAACGTCCATCCATTCCCATAAAGAACTAGCCTGGGAACCTGACAAATCTGCAAACTCATGCGATGTCAGGCAAGAACTACCTCCAGGACTGTCCTGAATAGATAGCCCTGTGACTGTGTCCTTTCCTTCCTGACCTCAGGGCCTGAGCGGCCCTCGGTGGCAGCAGCTGGCCTCTCGACCACTGAGTGTGTCCGCTGGTCTCCGTGCCCCAGAAGCCCCCCCAGCTCGCGCAGATGCCACCTTCAAGGTCACGATGGTGCCAGGGGACGGAGTGGGACCTGAGCTGATGACGGCCGTCAAGGATGTGTTCAAGGTATTCCTTAACCATCATCAGAGCCTTTTCTCTCTTCTACATAACACACACTGTATGAGGTAGTGTGAACTGTTTCATAAAACATCCACCAGCATCAGCATCCAAATCACAGCTCCTCCAGAGAGGAAACTGACATGTTTCCTTTACCAGAACAAATATAGGTACAGTAGATTAACTGACAGCTGCTTTTTAGGGCTTGGCAATATTATATTGATATCGTGGTGAGACTAGATATTGTCTGAGATTTTGGATATTGTGATGCTGCATGGCATAAGTGTTGTATTTTCCTGGCTGCATTACAGTAAAGTGATGTAATTGTTCTTACCAGACTGTTCTAGCCGTTCTATTATTCTCCTTTTCCCACATAGTCATTAGAGCATAGTCAGAAATAATTTGCTAATTAACCTTGTACAAAAATCCTAAATAAGTGAAAAATATGGTAGATGTGCTGAAATATAAAATATAGGCAGGTAGGTACGTTTATGATTCTAATTGTAGTGGTTATTTGTAATGTTTACTTCTGTTCTGACCTTCCTGTGATTCGTCATTTGGATGTTTCTTCTCTATCCTGACCTCTTTCCCCCGTTCGCCCTGTCTGCAGGCAGGTGATGTCCCAGTGGAGTTTGAGGAGTTCCACGTGAGTGAGGTACAGAACATGGCCAGTGAGGAGAAGCTGGAGGAGGTGTTGACCTCTATGAAGACCAACAAGGTGGCCATGAAAGGTAGCTGCCTTTGTGTCTCCTCAAGCTCACCTCCATCGAATGAACATACAGTACTGTCGGCGGAGTTAAAAGACTGCAGGCCTCGTCATCACCCCTCCACCCCACCCCACCCACGGGCCCGCCGATGGTGGCTGTGGTTACTGAGTGCACTCTTACGCTTAAATGCATTTAATATAGATAGAGGTTTGCTCTGGGGCAGCTCTTGTGATGCTAAGTGTAATGCTAAGTGATCAGTGGATGATGGTAGGAGGATTGATGTAACAAGCCACTTTTACCGTATATTAAAAAGAAAGGCTGTCTGCTGTTTTACAATGTCAGCTTTTCTGCAGGTTGATGAATTGAGCTTTTATTCTTTGACTGAACTAACACACATCGGAATTCAATTACCGGTACATTGTTTTTTTTAATATACTTAATATGATTTTGGTGTGTTTGCTTCTCTAGGAAAGATTCACACACCCATGGAGTTCAAAGGGGAGCTGGCGTCATATGAGATGAGACTGAGGTAAAACTGGAACCATAGCTGTGTGTGTCGATGACGTGTGCAGCTGCACCTCAGTCTGCAGGTTTGTGTTTTGAGTCTTATTTTTTTTGTTTTCTCCCCCTCTGTGTCCTTTGTGCCTCAGGCGTAAACTGGACCTGTTTGCCAATGTGGTTCATGTGAACAGCCTGCCGGGCTACAGCACTCGCCACAACAACCTGGACCTGGTCATCATCCGTGAGCAGACCGAGGGAGAGTACAGCTCCCTGGAGCACGAGGTGAACCAAGACGCTGCCAAATACCTGACTGCGGATTTACAGTTTTAACCCCACATTAAAAGAAAATGGATACTTGCTTTGAGAGATTTCCCATGAACACACAGGGCTTGGTCGGCATAAACAAAGGACCAACACAAAGACTTCTCTCTCTGATGGTGGTACCGCAGTGGTATAGGGTGTGTTTTTACAGTGTAGCCGCAGGCTGTGGCCGAGCCGTCTAGAACAGGGTCTGTCTGTCTGTCCCCACAAAAGTAGACGAAAGGGGGAAAAAGGTCAATGTCTTACTTTAATGTAGAGGCAAAGGCCTATGTTGTTGGCTCGTTATAACGCATTTCAGAAAAAACTCTATTCACGATGTCCCGGCCCACGGCTCGTTCCCCCGGCCGGCACTCGGCTTTCTCAGCAAGCTGTCTGCCCGGGAAAAACCGCAAGCCGGTTCCCTGCTGGCAGTGAGCCAGCCAGGCGCCTTAACCTGGATTTACATGATATTGTGTTTGTAACATAGACTGTTATTGAAACGTGACTGGTAAGTTTCAGATTTGTCTGGGAAAATAAATTCTTTAGCAGACTCCGTTCTCCCTATGCTGCAAGGCACCCGTCTCGCACTCGGTCCCTCTCATCCCAGGCACGCCCACTTTTCAAAGGTCAAATCAAATTCCTCACAACGCCTGTCTAGCCATAGATATATGAACGTATATTTGTGTCTATATCCGTTTTACTTGAAATACGTCACGATACGGAAGTTAGATATTCTCAAAATGCAATCACATTGCATCCAACATCTCTGTGTCTTTTGTTTGAATGTGTGTGTGTGTGTGTGTGTGTGTGTGTGTGTGTGTTTTATTGATTTATTGATTTATTTTTGTGCATTTGGGGTACTTGTTGCTTAGTCGGGGGAAGTCATTGGTAATCACGACTCATGATTGTTTGGCTATCTTCTAGTCTTTGATTTATATGAAGGTTTGTCGGCAGCATGACCACACTTAATATCTGTTGTAGTTTTCCCAAACTATAGACACGCACTGATAGAAAATGGCTCTGTTAAAATTCCCATGCCCTCTCCATTGCCCCTCAGAGTGTGCCGGGCGTAATCGAATGTTTGAAGATCATCACCAGAGAGAAGTCACGGCGCATCGCCAAGTTTGCCTTCGACTACGCCACCAAGAAGGGGCGAAACAAAGTCACCGCTGTTCACAAGGCCAACATCATGTGAGTGGATGGCAGGAACACTCTCTTTGCTTGTTCTCTTTATTTGTTACACAAACACGATCGTTGCCATGGATTTCTGAACAGTTTTATTCATTTGGGTCATTTCTGTTACAATTATAGCAACACTTGTCCTCATTGCCCTTTCTCATTACAGGAAATTAGCCGACGGGCTCTTTCTGCAGAGCTGTGCCGAGATAGCAGAGCTGTATCCCAAAATCAAATATGAGAACATCATCATTGATAACTGTTGCATGCAGGTATGCACAGCTCCACCGCTGTCCTTTCCCACCGTTATCAGTTCTTAGAACACGGCTCTCTCGAATACTCGATTCTGATTGGTCAATCAACAATATTCACCGGTCATTATTTCTCGACAACCGACCGCTGCTCTGCCACACCTGGATTAATCAGTTGATAAGAGCATTTTGTCCGCAGACGCTACTAATTAGGCCAACCAGTTGCAGCTGTGGTGTCTTGTGTGCCAATTACGAATGAAACCGCTTTGTGTTGAAAACGCTATTAAAAAATCTATTTGAATAATTATTTTTGTCAGATTATTGAATGATTTAGTTGTAGGCCGTGTTCTAAGCGGGATAATGTATACTGAGCCGGTGATTACTGGAAATAATGACCTTCAGGTGAATATTAAGCCCTCCGCTGCGCGTCGGGCTAAATCATTCACCTGTGGGTAATTATTTCCACAGTAATCACCGGCTCAGTATACATTATCCCTTACATCACTCACTCACCCATACCTTCACTAATACATGATCTGGTGTCATATGTAATGCATATTTGCTAGGGATGCACAATGATATTGGCACACCATTGGTATCATCCAGACATCCACTGACCTATACAGTCAATGGTATATCATCCAAACGAACATTTCTGGCGATATGACACGCTGATAAAATGACGCTTTAATTATGCCCAAATGCTCGATGCTTGAATATATGGCATGTTTTACTACATAACCTAAGTTGAAGTAGTTTTCTTATTTTGTCCAGTGAATGTGTACATTTTGAAAAGCATTGTATTTATGTCTGCATCTGCCAGTGGGCATAATAATGTGTTAATTCCAGTTAATGAATGAAATTTGGTGGGGCGGGGGGCAATCGACTAAAAGTTTTATTTTCAATATGATTCTAGTATCTACTAGCTATCTCGGCTAAATACAGCTCATTGGTTTTCGCCCCACTTTTCCATTTCTTGTTGCACCTTTGCATTATTTAACCGATATCTAAAAACAGCTCTTCCTCTTCCTCTCTCGATGCCGTAGCTGGTCCAGAACCCATACCAGTTTGACGTGCTGGTGATGCCCAACCTGTACGGAAACATCATCGACAACCTGGCAGCAGGTCTGGTTGGAGGGGCAGGGGTTGTGCCCGGGGAGAGCTACAGCGCCGAGTATGCCGTCTTTGAGACGGTGAGTTTCTGCGCGCCTCTCTTGCATTTCTATTTTCTTTGTGTTTTATTGACGTCTGCGTAGATGAGAATGAGTGGCGGGAGATGGTAATGGTGCATTGCAGAAATTCAGCATTTACCACCACCAACCTAACCCTAACCCTTGGTGATGTCTTTATTTTCTTAAGAAAAACGAATAAACAAAGTTATAAAAAATTAAAAAAATCAGTATTTACTGAGCCGTTCCCAGGAGGCTCAGCGGTGCAGAGGACAACAGTGTTATTCTTACACCTGCCTCCTTTCCTCTCTCTCTCTCTCTCTCTCTCTCTCTCTCTCTCTCACTCTCTCTCTCTCATTCTCTATCTCTCTCTCTCTCTCTCTCTCTCTCTCTCTCCTCTTCAGGGTGCGCGCCACCCCTTCGCACAGGCTGTAGGCCGGAACATCGCCAACCCCACGGCCATGCTGCTCAGTGCTGCTAACATGCTGAGGCACCTCAAGTGAGTCGACTTCTTTGGTCTCGTAAAGGAAGTACAGCACATTTGTTGTTACGCACACCCGGCCTAATCCTTTGCGCGGGTCTAAGCAGACCCCTGAAGGCTTGAAGAAGAGACTTTAAGTGCCTGCTGTCTGAATGTGGACATATGTACCAGACACGTTTGGCCTTGTTTTACTTGTTGCTGTTATTGTGTTGCAGCCTGGAATATCACTCCCACATGGTGTCAGATGCTGTCAAGAGGGTCATCAAACAGGGCAAGGTAAGAAGTGTGTCGGAGCAGCTATTCCCACTGGTGCATCCAGCCTCCTGATTCAGGCTGATCATATTGAGGATTCAGCTGTTATGGTTTAAAAATAAATCATAATGGCTTAAAAAAAACTTAAAGGAACACTCTGCCCATTTTCAACCAGCTTTGTATCATTAGAACATCAGTAGTGTATCAGAAAACTGTAAACTGCTTTGAAGTCTGTCATTTAATTGACAGTTATTGAGTGTTAAAGTGTGGACCAGTGACATCACTGGTCCACACTAACTCAAATTAATAACTCATTAACTCAAATCAACTCTCAATAACTGTCAAACTATTCATCATTCATCTAGTTTGACAGTTATTGAGAGTTGATTTGAGTTAATGAGTTATTAATTTGAGTTAGTGTGGACCAGTGATGTCACTGGTCCATACTTTAACACTCAATAACTGTCAAATTAAATGACAGACTTCAAAACCGTTTACAGTTTTCTGATATACTACTGATGTTCTAATGATACAAAGCTGGTTGAAAATGGGCGGAGTGTTCCTTTAAATTAGTGCGACCATTTCAACTAATAATCTTGTAGTTGGCTGGCCAGTTTTCTGTTCAAATGAAAGTCTGTCATTTGAGAATGGCCCGCAAGGAATCTTGCAACACTCGTCATACTATAATGTGTGTATTGTATGTTTGTCCTTCAATATCTGGAGAACCGTTTGTCGGATCGACTACACTTGGCGGGTGCGCCGCTGGGGACCCGAGGAAGTGCAGTGTCGGATTTGGTGCAATTTGGCCCCGCGACACGTTTCAATATGAATAAACGAGCGAACAGTTTTGAACGGGCACTGCACTAGTCATTACAATGTCAAGACGACACACGGGGCGCTGTTCGCTTGTTTGTTCAAACTTTATTTATATTGAATGTGTCTCGTGTCCAAATTGCACCAAATCAACACTGCACTTCCTCGGGTCCCCAGCAACTCACCCGCCAAGCGTGAAGTCGGTCGGACGAACGGTTCTCGAGATATGCGAAGGACAGACAGACCGACAGAGATTCCTTGTATGATGATTGACACCAAGTAGGAATAGATCCAAGCAGATCAAAGTACATTTCTGTGGTTCTATATTTCAGCAGAATGTGGATAAGTGAAACCAAGCGGCGCATACATACCATAATCCTGTCAGCCTGTGTTTCTAAGTGCTCATCTGTTTTGTGGGTCAGTAACTGCATTGAACAAAATAGAAATTTCATCAGAGTTCACTTTTGAATGTGTGACCCTAAACAATCAACTACAAGGACGTCTGGCACTTGAATCAATGAGACACTGAAAGATACTTGTTTCCTTATGGAACTTTCAATAAGCAAGATGATGACATCCCAACAGCAGTTCTTCACCCACAAATGTCATTCATTAGGATGAAATGCACATAACCAAAACTGCAGCTCATAACAGCCGTGTGTTAGAGAGCCTTTGTTTACTCACTTGAGTGTGTGTGTCTGTGTCTTAGCTCCTCTGGTATGTTTCTCTTCCCTGCTTTGCTTTGCACAGCAAGTGTGATCTGTTACCATAACGACTGTCTTTTTTTAACCAGCTCAGACTTAACTGCTTTTTTGCGAGTGACCCATTTTGACACTAGCATACTTACCCTGACAAAAACTCTTAACATGGAGTCGGCCAAAACGCGCTCGAAATCGCATATCGGCGTCGGCTTCGGGATAGGATTCCTTCTTTGGTCGTCACTGAGAGTTAGAGAAAGACATCATTTCAAATGAGGCAGCAGTGTCTTTGGATATCCTCTGGGGGGGGAAAGGTGGCTAAGCAATTGTGCGAATGTGGGATGTCAACTAGGGGTGCACCGATCACGTTTTTTGCCACCGATCACCGATTGCCGATCGCCTATGGGAAATATCTGCCCAACCGATCATCGACCGATCACCGATATATAAACTCCTCAAAGAAAGTTTGGAAACGTTATTTTAGGTCGATTATCTCTCCCCTTTAATAATACCAATTGGCATTGTATTTTATATCGTTGGAAAGCCTGATTAGTGATAGGGCTTTTTTGTAAAAAAAATTAATATAAAAAAATGGCCGATCGCCGATCGCATATTTGAGGTCAAAATCGGCCGATACAGATTGCTTGCCGATCGATCGGTGCACCCCTAATGTCAACCTATTGAACGTATGTTTGTCAATTAGAAGTAGAATTTGCCTGCTGGTTGTCTGAAATGCCCTCCCCCTCCCTCTTCTCCGCCCGTTAACCACCTCCTCTCCATATACCCTATTATCCTGTGCGTGTGTGTGTGTGTGTGTGTGTGTGTGTGTGTGTGTGTGTGCATGCGTGTGGTGTGTTTGTGTGTGTGTGTGTGTGTGTGTGTGTGTGTGTGTCGCAGGTGCGGACGCGAGACCTCGGCGGGTACTGCACCACCGGCGACTTTGTGCGTGCCGTTGTGGAGAACCTGCGTCTCCGACCTGTTTACTAAGACGTGTGACCCCCAGACATACCCCTCCCTCGGCTCGCTGACATTTGCTTAAATGTGGACGGCCAGCTTAACATGCACTGGCTGCTACATGTTAAGCCCCCATATAACCTCCACTTCACTTGGATAAATGTACCACCATCCACCACACTGTTTTCACAAACACCACCTGTTGTATCCCACACTGGTTATGTTTTATAATGAGTTTGCCCAAAAGATCCAGTTGATTTGTTTTGTGCTTGACTAAAAAAAACATGGGCGACTCACGAGGCTCCTCTCCTCAGACAGCCATTCCTTCCTCATCTTCACTCTTCATCTGTCTGAGTCGTTGGGGTTTATAATCACGTTCTTCTTTCGCCATGTCTCCCAAGACAGAATGTTGCACTAAAGTTCAATGCTTTAGCAACGTTTCGATTCCTGATCTGACGATGATTCCAAAAATCTGTTAACATGTAAGACTTTTCAGCAATTCCGGTATATATTTTTTTCTGCCTGCCTATTTTCCTGGCTTTTTGCTGCAATATCTAAATATTCTAGCCATGTTGGCCATACAGACTACCTCCTGTATTATTATTTTTTACTGTAGTGCATTCTAAAAAACTATCTTTGAAGCAGCCTATTTGTCTGCCTATCAGCACTTTCATCTGCTTCTCTTAAGCCTTGAACTCCATCACCAGCTTCACTCTGCTGTCTTGACATTTTTCCTCTTCTCTCGCTTCATCGCTTACAACCGAACCAGCTAGAGACCTTGACTGCTGCTCTGACTCTTACTTCTCCGGGATAACTATTGCAAAACATTTCTGACCTCCAAATCATCTCTTTAACAGTATAAATACAACCACGTTTAGCCATTTCAGAAGAGTGAATAGGAATTTACTAAATACTAAATTAAATTTAGTCCTAATAAAGCCTATACAGTATGCCATTTCATGTTACTTTATTGTAAAGGAACTCCTCCATAATCAAGAATCATTCATGTTTTTGTTTTTGTTTGTTTTTCAATTATATTGGATAATTCAGTTAATATTTTAACATGAACAGCTTATGTCAAAACTAGAATCAGGAAAACCAAAGCTATCTGATGTCAGCAAGAGGCGTTACTCCATTGACAGTGAATCACTGTCTGACTTTTGAACTGAATGAGTTTTTGTATCAAAATGAGCTACATTTAACAACATTCTGACGCAGATTTCTTCATATCAACCTTGGATAATGCAGTTCCCTTTTGCTAGTGTCTTGGTATTTTGTTGTTTCTCCTTTAGATTTGGGAGAGTTGTTAATGCACATCATCTTAACAATGATCCAAGATTATAGGAATAAAGTGAATTATAAAATTAGTGCGGATTCTTAACCGAGGTCTCAGCCTTTTGTCATGTCAACAATTTGATGACTCCTTATAGGACATGGACTGAAGGACAGCATTTCTGTCACAAACTTAATTCCATAGACCTTGAAAAATGTTCTGCCAGTCCCTAAGTTATTCTATTTTTGTGCCTTAAAGTGGTCAATTGGTAACCACCCATAATGGAAAATAAAGTAATATATTTACCCCAAAATTATTGTTTTGACCCTTGGCACATTCATATTTTGAAAGCCGTCTCTGTGTTGAGCATTTACCACTACCAGTGAAAACCTTTTTGATTACAAATGGGGACATATTTGTTTTCATTTATAGAGATGTCATATAATATTCATGTTTGTAAATTCAAAAATGGGATGTGGTATTGGGTTGTAAATGACACATTACTCTATGAATGTTACAGTCAGTGTCTTGACCTATTAACTGTTGAACGAATGATGTTATGGTCGGATACTAATAATGAATAAAATATGAATGGTTGTATGTGCTGGACAATGTATTATTCTCTTCTATATCCTTAAAATACTTCACTCCATCTGTGAATGCGGCAATATGTGCTTCAGGGATGACAGTTCACCATTAATATAGGTTGGTTTGGGTTAAAGTGAGTAATTGGTGCTAAGGTTTGATTCTCATTGAGACAAGTAATTCCTCTTGAAATTTATGACTACTAGTAAAATGTGACAAGGCTGAGGGAAAAGGACAGGAGCGTTATCAAATAACAGCTCAGTCTTTTCCTATTGGTAGTATCTGTCATTTGTGTGAGTTCAGTTTTTAAAGGCTCTCTAACACACTAGCACATGGTGTGTGTGTGTGTGGGGACATGTGTTGCTGCAGCTGTGTATGTGTAACATGCTGTTCTTATGTTTGCAACAGGTGCGCACGGGAGACCTGGGGGGCTATGCCACAAGTGACGAGTTTACCCGGGCTGTCATTGCTAACCTGGCAGTCTAAGTATTGTGTCTGCAAATCTGTCAGCAGCTGACAAACGCACACGCTTCCGTTTTAATTTACCTCTCAACCAACTGATGCCTCTACAGTGTCCGTACAAATATTGCCCTTACACGCCATGCTCAAACATAGTGAATGCAGATGACATGCACAACTGTAAAAGTACACAAACACTACTTTACAGTTGAGCACACCATATCAAATGAGGGACCTGCTACACACTATGGCAAAAAAAACAAAAACAGGAGAAGTTCAAGACATAAGTCTAATAATCAGCACAAAATATGAATGTTTCCCCATGCAGTAACACTGGTACACACCTGCTGCCACTCACATAATCTGTGCTAGAATACTGTACTTTCTGCTGAACAGTTTTATGCCTGGACCTTTATCAACAGTCAAGACATGATGTGTGCACTTGTTATATTTATTGTTATTTATTCAAGGTTTTAGCCATTTTGCTTGTTCATACTGTATATGAGGGGCAATAAATGGCATGTGATACAGCGTGTGGAAAATCTTTGCATGCATGTTAATATCATCAAACTGATATGATAGAGCTATGGAAAGCTTATCAGCACTGAGATGGCACTCTCGCCTCACAATAGGAAGAATTCAGGTCTGATTCCTGGTACAGGCCCGTTCTGTGTGAAGTTTGCATGTTCTCTGGGTGCTCTGACTTTTGCCCACTGTCCCACAGTCCTTAAGACATGCGAGTCAGATGTATGGGAGAGGCTCCAGCCCCTCGAGAAGAAGGACTCAAGTAAAGAAAATGAACAAAATGAAAAGTTATGCTGCAGCAACACAGGTCATGTGATCTCTTCTGAGTACGCATGCACAACATGATGTTTTACTGATCTTACACACCATTCAAATAGTCCTGTGCACTTGTCTCTGTTCAGGATGAGACAAGACTAAACATTTGAAGAGTTTATTCCAAAATCAAATGTAAAAAAAAATATTGCTAACATGATAGTAAAATTAACCTCGTCTTTGACGAGGCTAATAGGATTCTACCTTTTGAACCAATTTGTCTTATTCAGAGTTATTTTGGTGTACGTTTCAAACCAAAAGCTTGTCTTGGACATGTATATGTTTTGGTCAGATTGGTATTCACCATGATTTTCTTTGGTCCTTTCATCCATGGCTACAATAATCTAATAATCTGTCCCATTCATAATAAACTACGTAGATCAGATCACTGTACAAGGACCCCCAACTAGATGCACATTAGGCCACAGATGCCATCTGATAAGATTATATCCCAGAGAAGACGCCCAGAGAGAGAACATTGTTAGTTATGATTTATTTAGTACAGCAATAACACTGTACTGCAGGTGGGTTGATAACCACCAAAACAGCCTTTATTTCTCTATTAATTATGCTAACCTCTGGTGAGTGAAATAATGAAATCACACTGACTCCTCCTTACCCCCTGGCGGTCCATGTAGGGCTCCTGAGGGTCCCCGGACCCCAGTTTGGGAACCATACAAACTAGACCACTGCTCTGCAGTGAATGTGTGGCACAGTCGGTGGAGGGCTGTCGCTCTAAAAGTTGTGCACGGCCAGCAGGTGTCGCTGCGGGCTATGGGGGAAACAGAGTGGAGAAGAGGAGAAGGGGCCTGGCCTGGGAATTTGCTGCTCGCTTCCCATTCTTCCTATGCAGACACACAACATGGCGGACTAGAATAATCGGCCGACGCGCCCGGATACAGCGGATAAAACCGTGGGAATTTTACCATCCAGGAAGACGAAGAAACTCCGGTGTGTAGGGACGATATATCTGGGGGAAATCAAGGATTTATCCGCGGGACCCTACTCTCCCAGTTTTTGTAGATAAACAGACTGCGAAGAAGTATTGGCTGTGTGTGTGTCTCCCTCCTATCACCCAGGTCCCCCCACCCCGCTCACACACACTGCTCCTGGGGTGTGGAGAGACAGGGGGCCGGGGTTGAAAAACGTGGAAGAGAGAACGCTACCATAAATTCCTACCTGGCTATACCGCTGTGATTTTCTCTAGGATTTCCCCTGGGCGCTGCTGCTGGAGTTACGGTGAGTTTGTGTTTTTGTTGCGCAAGCCCCACAACACACTTGTTACAACAATGTTGCTGTAGTAGCATGTTTCCTTTTTGGTGTAACGTTGTGTGTCACCACCACAAACAAGCACTACTTTCTCGCGGGGGTAACGGGACGTTACCTTGTACCGATCATAGTGGTGATAAAGCCAGAGAGCAAGCAAGCAAGGGGGAGGGCGGTGTGTGTAATGGTTGTAGCTGGAGTGGAGTAGCCACGGCCCCGGTAATGTTCCAACATTTCAGAAGTAGCTCGGAGGCAGGGAGGGAGATTTTGGCGAAGGGGGCTCAGGAGAAGGGGGTTATATGGATGAGTGCGACGACATAATTGACTAGAAGGCAGAGAGGGATTCTAACTCCCCTATATGTTGAAGCCAACACAGATGTTGCACTGAATGGAACAACAAAAGGGGGTTCCAGGTCCCTCCTGACTCGCTGGAAAGTCCACTTTATGGATCAACGCTTTGTTTATTACATGTTTAGAGAGGGTGGGCCGGGGAGCGACCCTGCCTGCCTGCTGGGCCGAGGTCGGAACAGGGGGGCTTCATGATGCGACCCCCAGACCAGGAATTAGGTCGCCCTAAAACATGAACAGCTTACCCCCGTCAAATCCACAGCAGATGGCTTGTGTTTTTCCTCACTTTTTTATTCTATGACAAACTTAACAAGTCTCATGGGTGTGCTGCATGCATATTTACCACCTCTGCCAAACTTCTAATCTTTTTTTTAAATGATTAGTAAGCTGTCATTCTGCTGCCGTTACTGAATTCTGGGTGTAACCAAGCATGCCATTCACATCTTGAGGATGTTGAGTCCCCCCTCCCCCCCACCCCCCAATCATCAGCCTGACATATAATGTAGTTTTGTAAGTTTTACTGATCTTGCAGAACTTCTGAACACCGATTTGGAGGCTGCAGCTCTGTCATTTCTAATGGTGATTAGATACAGAAAAAGTAGTAAAGTATGCAATGTTCACACTCACAGCTTTTGTTCAAACCAAAGATGAGACTATAGACCAGACTAGACTAGAGGAGCGCTAGTTGGAGCACTTAAAAAGTGCGATCAGACAGAAGAAGCATCATCATACACACTGTGAGGAGGAGGCATGGCAGGAGTGTGTGTGGCATGTCCTATCTGGACTGAAGAGAGCCTCTGCTCTTGTCTGCCTGGAAGCTTGAGTCATCCCGTCTGGTGGACCAGCTGCACAGCTGCATACATCCAACATGGCCTCACTAGTATATCCACCCCTTTCCAGAATGCACTTTCCACTTCGCCCAGGTCGTCATGTCATGTCAGGACCGTCCGTGTGCAAAAAGCGCAAGCTGCTCCTTCTCTATGAATTATTTGACACTTCCTCCCCGCCTGCCAGCAGGAACTACCTTGACCTCCGCTTGTCAGGCCTGGACATGTCAAGCTCCTTTCCCTCAAAGCTGCTCCCCAAACCACCTCTGGCTGTGATGATGAGCAATTCCCATCTCGCCCAAAGGTCTCTGCGTGTTCATGCTTTGAGCGTATCACAGGGAGAGAGGCAGAGCTATTATCGTCTTCTCAAAAACCTATTTTAAGGAGAAACGTTAGGCCTATTTCTGTTTGGTGGAACCTTGAAAGCGATGTGGCGGTTAAGACTTGATTTCTTTCTCACGACATCACACTTTTCGTGATTGGCCTAGTTTCTCAAATAAGTGGAAAGCATTGCTTGAAAAAATGCCTTTGTGGGTAACAACTCGTCTGATGTTTTCATGGGTGGATGTTTTCAATCGCCTCCACATTGTGGGGAAATTTCACAATTTCAGGGTGCTGCTGACACAATATTATGAGTCGGCTGTTTGGGTGGGGCAGGCAGGAGGTGTATTTTTGTTTCCACCTGTAGACCTAAATATTTGACTGTGGAAGAACACAGTAATTCTCTCTGTCAGGGTGAACACAGCAACATTTAGAGGGGATTATGTACAATTATGGAGTTTGATTTCAGCCACGTGTGTGCTATGTCGGTGTTGGTGTCTTGTTTATTTCACAATACAGGAAATGATGAAGTGGTCTGAGGCAACATTCACACTTTCACAGATCAGAAACCTTGCCTAATTGGCTGAACATGACAGGATCGTCCTGCTTTTGTTCAACGAATCATTCTGTAAATGTGTCATGGCAATTATGTAATTCATTCAAATCATCCTCGTTACAATACATCCTCCCCATATAGGAAGATTGATGGTTATGATTATCCATAAATGGATAAAAGTAGTTTTGATTTCATTTCAATGCTGCACACTACATGTTGTTTGCTTTCTGTGGGATACTGTGGTGTGGTAGTTTAGGGCTTCAGAAATAATCACTCCTTGACGACTTGTAGGGCTCATGCAGTCTTGGTGGTAAAAGTCTATGTGAGCTTGTAAGAGAAGTTTCATCTTGTCTTGGTTGCAGCCTAACACTGATCCAGGTCAGTAGGTCTCATGGACATGGTGACGTGAGTTTTAAATCACCCTTTACCACAAGGTGCGTGACAGCACAACACGTTGGAGTTGTTGAGGGGATGTCGGATGTTTGCTAAAGGGCACGTGGATTTGAGACAAGCACTATATTACCACCTCCACAGCCACACCCATGCTACAGGCCACTCCTCTATATACTCATAACTAGTGATTTGTCTCAAGATACTTCCAGACACCGGTTTGTCTACTACAGGCAGGGACAAAAGAAGTCTAAGCTATTGTCATCAAATGATTTGACGGAGATGATTTCAATCACGTTTTGTTGTTTTATTTAAGTAAAAAAAAAAAAACCTTCTCTTAGAGAACTTTGACGCCGTGTTATTGAATACAATGGCTCCCGGCTCCGTAGACGGGGTCAAATCTGGGTCCCGGATTCAAAAGCAGGAGAGAGAGAGAGAGAGCCACTGTTCTAAATATTGATATTTGCCCTTGGCACTGATTCTCCAGCTGACAAGCCCCTCTCCTTGGCCCTGCAGTGGGAAAGTGGCCCATGACCAT
Organism: Poromitra crassiceps; assembly: GCF_964638095.1. NCBI lineage: Eukaryota > Metazoa > Chordata > Actinopteri > Beryciformes > Melamphaidae > Poromitra > Poromitra crassiceps. Next base: position 8,452,745 of record NC_139649.1, read on the forward strand.
GTAAGCAAACCTGAGTAGTCTTTCCACGCGCCCGCTCAGAACGGACAGGCGAGAGAGAGCAAGGGAGTCTGGGGAACGCACCGTCACACGACAGTTGAGTCTCAGTTGCTTGTCTCTGCTGTCTTGGACGGGGCTTCTTATCTTTCAGAGGAAGAGGAGGGGACGAGTGCAGTGGGATGGTCACTGCAGATATAAGAACCCAACGTTTGTTTGGCTTCTTATTGTTACAAAAGGAGCCAAATGGCCCTAAGCACAGATTAGAAGTTGTGGCAGTTTGGGGGATTTGGGCCGGCGTTTGCTGCATGCCGGACCTACACGTCAGCTTCAGTGGAGATAAGAGACAACACAGCTATTGTAAGTTGAGAGATATTAATTACTACATATTTTTGCAATAAGAGAATTCTCAGGCTTCACGACTAGGCAAAATTGTCTCCTCCTAACCAAGTTTCAGTGGCCGATATATCCATTAACAACGGTGAAGGAAATTTGAAAAATATTTGGGGGGCGACTTTTGCCCCCCCACTGTCTAAAAAATGTGGGCATTTATACAATTTTGGGGGCACTTAAAAAAAGTAATTAGTGGATAAAGTTGCTAAAGCGTAGTGGGAACAACAGCGCTGTTACTTTGTGTGTGTTCTTCATCTTCTTCTGGCAACCAGCTTGCAGGTGCTGATTATGTGTTACAGATGGAAATTGATGAAGATGAATTGAACGGATATAAAAGGATCTGAATCTTGGGGGCAACCTTTGCCCCTCGATCACAGTTTTTAGGGGCATTCTGAGATTTCTTGGGGCATTTTTGCCCTCGCCCCTGGCTAATTTCCTACACCGATAGATTGACAAAGTAATAGTGAGTCGAGTTTCGTGGCCCTTTTAGCCGGCCGTGTGGCCCCCCCACACACACACACACCACACCCCAGGGTCACAGCGGCTGCTGTGGGGAGGCCGCAACCAACGCCTCCACATCCTCTTTGGTGTCTTAATGTGGGCAGACTTGAGAGAGGCCCCTGGCATCCTCTGTGAGAAACCCCACAATAAAGTCAGACAGAGAGCAGAGGTTCGCTGACTGACTGACTCACCACTTCCACACACTCATTGAGACGAGTGAGTGACTTCTCTCTCGGTCCTTGAAGCTGGATGCAACCACCACCATCATCATCGATACACGGGCTTAATAACAGACATAGCGGTCGCCCGCCCGTGCTAGTGCGATTAGCCGCCATGCTAATCCCACGCTTCTTCTCATCTCGTCTTCTCATCCGGCTCAACCAAGCTCATGAATGAACCTGGAAGCCAACGTGGAAGAGAAACCGCAGCAGCAGGGCAGGCAGGAGTAGTAGCCCTCAGAAAGGGAAGTCCAGAGGATTGCGGCTGTTGTATGTGGCATTGGGGACATATAATCTGTGGTCTGTTTCAGAGCAAGAGTCCTGGCCGGCCCTGGTTTTAGGCCTACTCCAGTCTCCCATGAAGAGAAGCATTCACACAGTATTCCTGTCTCCCTCTCTCTCACTCTCCCTCCCCCCCCCCTACCCCAAGACATAGAAACTGTATTAATATGCCATGAATGGAGACAGACAGACAAGCATTATCTAGCGCTCGCTGCAACCACTAGTGGGCCAGGGTGCCTAGCGGAAAGCCAGGGGGACGTTTTTCACTGTATGGAGGGTGAGATCTCTCCTGGCCCGATGCTAACCGCCGTCAGCTAGGCCTGTCAGGGGGGGGGGGGGGGGGGGGTTCTATCTGTTGGCTGGACAGCTCGCCCGCTGGCTGTTCTGGGGTAACCCTCTGAGAACCAAGAGAATTGTTTTTTTCTGCGTTATTACTTAGAAGAACATTCAGCTGCAGTTTTGGTGGTTGATATTATAAAGCCTCATTTGACGCTGCTTTTCTTAAAAAAATCAAGATATAACAACGCCAAGATATAACCGCGTTGCCTGCAATGCTTGTGGTGCGGGACAGACTACCTGGCCGACGGTTGTCAGTCGCTGTTCTGTACACAGCTCGCTGTGTTGTAACCGGGAGTCTTTGTGTCATTTTGGTTTTCACACTATATGACTGAGTGGCGACAGGGGATCACACATTACAAGATATTTCACCAGGAGAATCCCCGATAACGCACTCTCACACACGTCTGCTCCACGGCTTGATTTCTAAACAAACTTAACACACGCTTGCACAACATTATGGGCCGTTCTACAGAATCGGTTCAAAAGTCAGAGTTCAGTTTTTATTACTAACTCAAATACTATTCTGATTTTCAAATAGCCTATAATTGAATGATCTTGGTCAACCTAACATTTCCATACTTTGCATAATATACTTTCTCCGTCAGACCACTTGCCTGCAGCCTGCAGTCTGCTGCAGATGACCGTGTGTCTGCCTCACTGCGCTCTCATTGGCTGTAGCACGTTGATGGCTCCTCCTCCTGACACGAGCAGATATTTAGCAGACTAGATATATCTGTCAGGTGTCCGTGACTTATCGGCACTGCGCTCGGCTCGCGTATATGAATACCGTAGTTCAGCTATAGCAAATTGAGCGCTGATTTGCCTCCAAAAAACTGTCGCTGAGGACTAATATGGGGTAGTCTAAACTTTGCAATACTTTGCATGCTGCTCATGAATTCATTCTCACACTCAAATGTTTTCCTCCATAGAAACAAATGAAACTTCCCGCATACGAGATTGACCTCTGCTGTGTGTTTGATCACCTGGCCACATTTTCAGTTATGGCATGATGAGAAATCACACATGGGCAAAATGCGGCCCCAGGGCCGGCCCCGGCCCCTGGACCATCTCAATCCGGCCCCCCAACGTCCTCAGAGGAAAACAAAACAACCCACAAAAAGTCAATAAAAGACAGCATTACGTTAATAAATCTCATCCGCTACAGCCACTTGATTTGTATCACTACTATGATGATATCAGGAGATTAACAGGAGAAACGACCAATCACAACGGGAGAGAGGGTTAAAAATAGAGACCCCCCCCCACGAAAATCAGGAGTGTTGGCAGTTTATCAGTCCAATGTGTGGCCCTTTCTTCGCTTACTTGATGTAAGTCAGCATGGCCCTCTGGAAAAAGAATGTGCCCACCCCTGTGATAAATCCTCTGTGAAGGTCTTGTATCTAACTGTAGACGGGTAATAGAAGAGACACAGCAGAGGTGAATTAATTGGGCATGCTGGAGTCTGCATGGATCTGTTTTCTGCGGGTGATTTAATGGGGATCAACATTTCCAGGAGAGCCTGTGGTTCACGTTGCGTATTGATCATAAAGTATTTTCATCCTCGCGGAGGTCTCCGTTGAAAAAAAATACATATTCGATTACAACTATTCGTTAAAATTCACGTCCGTGCGGAAAACATACGTTAGGCTATATTGCATCAAAATAGAAAAGCGCCGCACAAAATCCATCATAGAGTCGTGTGGGAACTTCTCCGTAATAAAGTGGCACCTTTCATTGATCTCGCATCTTTGGTCTTTTGGTCGTCATGGCGATGTAATTGGACTTCCTTTTCTATTCTAACCTATAAGTGTTGCTTTCACCGTGTGTGAATGAAATGGCGTGGGAACAGCCCAGCCCATTCACACACTGTTTGATTACACTCTTATGTGTGTGGTCTCTCTACGTTTGGCCACAGGCGGCGAGGCACAACACAATGTCTTCATTGGTCAGGCTGGACCTCACCACTTTCTTTGCATGCACATTCAGCTTGAAGACCTGCACAGTACAGTCATGTCCACTCTGAAATGTACAACACGCAGGATTATCATCAGCTTCAATTTTGTTTTCTCACCTCATTTGGTTGGAGGTGTTTTAGCTCTCTACCACGAAGATGAAGTGGCTGCCGAAATAAATGATTTGATGGAATTTTTTTTAGCGCTGTATCCATGAATGAATTACATTATTGCTGCTACCCCCAAGGCCTCAAAACTCAAAACCAAATTTTGCAACTATAATTGAAATCTGTCTCTCTTCCAACGTATTATTATTTCTGAGAACAAGTATAGATTTTGCCAAAGTTGCGAGAGAATGATCATTTATCCTTTGTTTTCACTGAATTTAAAACATTATCGCAATTTTGCGAGGTTTTTTACCTTGTACCGGTCGTTGCTAATTGGCGTCTTTGATCAAATCGAGTTGGATAAAGTAGCTTTAAACTAGACTGCACTAGGTAGAGTGCATGTACCTCCGGCAACTTTTCTACAAAGTTTTGTGGTGTTACGTAATTCCGTTAATCACCTTTTTGTGATTGGCCACGCCCATTGCCACACCCCCTTTCGGCCAGTGGGCATGCAAAGTTAATCACTTCTAAGTTGGCCCATGGCCTACTGTGAGACAAAGTTTCGTAACGTTTTGAGATATCTTGCGGACGGACGGACAGATGGCGACGGACGGACGATGCAGTGTGTTGAAGTGGTTTTACTTCTCACATGCGCGAACAGGATCTCTGGACTAGGGATGTTCATCAATTATCGATAATCGATAATTGATCGTTAAAGAATGAATTCGATCACGTGGATTTTTTTTTTTTTTTTTTGCGGGCTAGGCTTGGGTGGAATTCGTTCCTCCTCGCCCCACTCCATCGCACAGCCGACTAACGTGAGGTGGAGCTTCATATAGTCTCTAGTTTTCTGGCTGGGCGGGGGCCTTTGTGCCAACAAAACTGACTGCGGTTGTCAACGTTACCGCGGGTTTGACTCTGCTGTCAGCTAAGCTGGAAGACGCCGATTGCCTTACATCATGTAACCTGACATGTTTGTTTACCTGGCCACAGCGCTAGTGTCTGATATTCTTACTAACACAGCGGCATCTCCATTATAGCTGGCCGAGAACGCGCAACTTATTACCAGACCAGAGTAAAAAGAAATATATATATATAAAATTATTATTATTACGCTATCGATAATTGATCGTTAATTTTCCCGAATTTCGATTATGGAAATTGTTCAAAATGAACATCCCTACTCTGGACATTGGCTGATGTGGTGGTCGTACTCTTTTCAGGTTGTCATTGTTATCTCACTGTCATGTCATGCCAAGCCAAGGCAGTGACTTCTAATAGGAACTCCTGTAATGAGGATACTTAGAAGGAGAAAAGAGAGAAAGTAGAGACCATCCCTATGATGTCACATCTCTATGTTGTTGTTGTTGTGTGTCTGGCCTCTGGCCAAGGTGTTGGTTGTCATGTTGGTGTTGTTGTTGTTGTTGTGAATAGCCTGTGTTGCTAATATACTCGCTAACTAGCTGTGGTCGCGCTGCACGTGGCCATAGGAACGCTCCTCCTGGCTGTGGCCATAGGAACGCTCCTCCTGGCTGTGGCTGCTGTAAAGTGCTCTGCCTCATCCGAAACATGTCCACATGGCTGCACCACACCATCCCACGTCAGGAGAGCGTGACTACCTTCTGAGCACGTTAGGACCTTCATAGATTGGCCTGTGCACATTATTTCCTCTGGAGGGATAGCGTGATCTGATGAAAATGTTGAAAATATATCTACTCTCCTTAGAACATTTGCCTAATGCCTGCCTATATCACAACACACGGCACGGTGGTTCAGTGGTTAGCACCGTTGCCTCACAGCAAGAAGGTCCCGGGTTCGAACCCTGTTCCGTCCCAGGTCCTTTCTGTGAGGAGTTTGCATGTTCTCCCCATGTTCGTGTGGGTTTTCTCCGGGTGCTCCGGTTTCCTCCCACCATCACAGACATGTATGTTAGTGTTGATACTCCTGTCAGTGCCCCTGACCAAGGCACTGGCAAAAAGAACTGGAGTTGGTCCCCAGGCGCTGCACTGCGGCTGCCCCACTGCTCCTAGTTCTAGGAAGGTTCCTAGTAGAGGATGGGTCAAATGCAGAGGATGAATTTCCCCATGGGGATAAATAAAGGATAACTTAACAGCTGCAGCCTGGATTGTTGCAGAATAGGACAGAAGGTGGTCACAGGGCTGCTGTATTTATCATTTGAACGTGTTGAGCTTATTTCTTTGTTCTTTCAATAAAGGAAGATGTCTTTGGTTCTGCTGTCAACAAAGCTGTTGTAATGGGAAACTATTTTGAGCAAGAGGGGAATTGTTCTCTGTTGTTGCGAGAACCTCATCAGAGCCACCAGGAGTTGGGATGCTGATGGAAAGTCCTATCAGATGGTAACTGCTCAGTGTTCATGCCAGACAGCTGACAGTCATGGTTGTAATAACTAGACAGCAGTCATAATAAGCCATTTATTTGTGGTGATTCATCATGTGTCATGCTGGGTGTGAATGACACCGATGGAGCGCGGAAGCCAAGAGTGGCAAAAGTCAAAGCACTTGCGCCCAGTAAATTAATAATAAATAATTATGAATGTAATATAATTAATTAATAATGTCCTGTACCAGCATATAGTGCACACCCTGACACACCTACACACAAGCACACTGAAAGACTGCTGCTTTTTAGGAGGCCCAAAATGACATTGCGTTCGTGGTGACTTGGGTACTCTCTCAAAGCTTTTCACGTCAAGGACCCCTAAAGTGACCGAAATTAGACCACGCATGACGCACCCCCATATGATATGATTTTGTCCCAGGATCCTAGCCTGATAACCAGCCGCAATGAATCCTTCATATGAAGAGTGATGACAACATGCGATTCATATGGGGCTGGATACCAGGCTACCAGGGTCCGCCATCTGATAAGATTATTGCTTTTATGAAACCCATGATCAAAATAAGTCATATATTCTGCCATTGTGTCAGTTTCTTTACCATTTGCAGTAGAAACTACGTTGGAATTTGGGTGCAAAAAAAAACATAACAAATCACACCAACACCATCGATCAAACTATACCGATTAATCCACAATGTAGGTTATTTTGTGCTATTTCCTAATTTTTATTTTCTTTGCTGAAATGATTTAACACCACAAGGGGCGAAATGTAACTTTCACTGCTCATACAGAGGAAGAAGAAAGCCAAGCTGGCAGACAGAAAGTCCAGTGTGGGAGAATTACAGCCAAACAGACAACAGTAATCATTGTAAACATTGTAATACAATCTTGAACTATGTCACGTCCACAAGCACAAGGACAGCTATATGCAGGAAGTTTAGTTGGTTGATCAACTTGTTGGGTAGGCCTTAGACTCAGCCCTCAGTCTTAATCCGTTTCACTCCTGTAAGACTGAGAATATTACTATTTAAATCTTTGCATAACGTTAGGTGGCGCTGTTGGAAGCCTTGCATCGGAGAACCAATCATGAGTGTTGCTGCTTTCTGGGGGCAGTTCTCATGCAGAACCGGTGTCTCGCAAAACATCGTCGCATTTGCGGATAAACATATTAATCACTTAGAAACAAACATAACCTGTTAATAGGACGTGTTTCATCCGGCCCCGGCGGCTAGAGGTCTTTCCCCCAGCGATAAACCCGAGTCCCGAGGCTAACGTTACAGAGCCTGCTGATGACTCACAGTATCAAGCGGACCACTTCTGGGTAGGAAAAATGATTGTAAAATAAACCACAGCTATAAATTTTGTTTGGAGCATATCAGCTTCATGCTCTGTGTTAGGACTATGATAAATGCCATTGCCGCTACCAAATAAAATTCTAATAATAAATGTAGGCGTGTCTGCTGCCGGCGGTTCTCGCCGGGCTCGAAGAGACAGTTTCTGACAGTGAAATTCCCAGACGTTTGGTGGCGCAGCTCACCAAACGTCTGGGAGCCGAGACTAGGTAGGCCTAAAGACAGGTGGAAAACCCTGCATTTTTCCAGACCGGTCGCCCGGGGACTAGTGATCTTGGGTTCAGGGACAGCCCAAGTAGATGACATGCTGAGTCTGACAACAATGAGTCGCGCCTCATTAAGAACGGCCATTAAAAAAATCATGATGAGAATTGCAAACCTGCTGACAAGTAAACGTATACTATCAAGCTCAACTGAACCTAATCGATGGCCGAGACAGAGTCAATCAATTCAAACAAATGGTAACAATCACTGAGGTCCGATCCGACGTGATTGCTGCTGAGTCACTACTTCTTACTGAAGGGCAGGATCAGCGACAGGTCTCACACACAGGACAGGTAGGGGTCAAAGTTCACACTGTCATTCTTGGATTAGCCGATTTGTTGGGTGGTGGGGGGGGGGGGTGCGTCTGTGGGATCAGGCGTCGGGGGAAGGAAGCAATGTGCTCCAGTTTCCTGGAGCCTGAACCAACTCTGCAGCTACAGAGAAACAGGCCGGCTCCCTGTCTTTTTGACCCTAGTTTTCACTTAACTTTTATTGTATTTGTTTTATTTTATTTTTTGCCAGGGATATGGAATTGGCTCCATTTTATTCACATTAGGAAGCTGTGAAAATTAAAGTGCCATGGATGTGTATAACTATAAGCCGTGTCCTCATCTTTGTGTCTTCGGCTCGGCACAGACATAATCATGTTAATTAGTCTGCTATAAGGGAAATAGAGACACTCGCAAATAAGGGAGGCCATCCTGTCTCATTTAGATGAATAGGACAGAGACACATCCTGCCTTTTATTTGCTCTTAAAAAAGAACCAGCAGACATGTATATTCATATTCCAGTAGTGTATTATTAGAAGGAAAAACCTTTTATTAAAAGCAAAAATCTGATTTGCTGCTGCAAAAAGATTTCAATTACCATATTCAAATTGTTACACACATCTAGCCTTTCGTCGATCTTCTTCTGTGTCAGACATACTTTGGTTTTTCATGGGCCATTAACTTTCAGAATCTCTCATTCTGAATTAATTTTTGGAAACAGACATTTGTTGAGTGAATGGATGTGTGACAGAGAGGGAGAACATCAGTTTGTTTTGTAGGTTAATGGTACGCTCTGCTCATCGATCATATAACTTGCTGATCCTGCTCCAATTTAGGCTGCAACCAACGCAGAACGGCACCACGCTAAAACAGAATACGAGTACCAGAATGAACGAGCAGCACCGTTCAGAACCGCCGATGTTTGTTAGTGTGCCTTAGACGAGAGGGGCATCTGGCACTGTTACGGCTTTCAGCGCCCAGTTTGTCCGCTGCCCCCTGATGTAATAATCCCTGATGCACAGCAGCAGTTTGTGTGTGTGCTACTAGCTGCTAGCGCTCCTGTGGCTAGCTCTGTGAAGCGCTGGAGTCGCTCTCTGAGCAGAGCCACACGGGCCAGATTATTCCCGGCCGGGTCAGGAGGACCGTGGAATTAGGCCCAGGGATTATCACAGCTCAGACAGTGAGACAGGCTCGGTGGCTTCTGGGATTACACCAAAGACTGACAGACCACCCAGCCATCCTCAAGTCTCTCTGTCCTGCCTCATCACCTTCCTCACTCTGTCCTCAAGTCTCTCTGTCCTGCCTCATCATCACCATGTCACCTTCCTCACTCTTTCCTCAAGTCTCTCTGTCCTGCCTCATCACCATGTCACCTTCCTCACTCTTTCCTCAAGTCTCTCTGTCCTGCCTCATCACCATGTCACTTTCCTCAAGTCTCTCTGTCCTGCCTCATCACCATGTCACCTTCCTCACTCTTTCCTCAAGTCTCTCTGTCCTGCCTCATCACCATGTCACCTTCCTCACTCTTTCCTCAAGTCTCTCTGTCCTGCCTCATCACCATGTCACCTTCCTCACTCTTTCCTCAAGTCTCTCTGTCCTGCATCATCACCACGTCACCTTCCTCACTCTTTCCTCAAGTCTCTCTGTCCTGCCTCATCACCATGTCACCTTCCTCACTCTTTCCTCAAGTCTCTCTGTCCTGCCTCATCATCACCATGTCACCTTCCTCACTCTTTCCTCAAGTCTCTGTGTCCTGGCTCATCACCATGTCACCTTCCTCACTCTTTCCTCAAGTCTCTCTGTCCTGCCTCATCACCATGTCACCTTCCTCACTCTTTCCTCAAGTCTCTCTGTCCTGCCTCCTCAGTCCTCACCATGGCAGTGGGTGACTGAAGAGTAGGCTAAACGCTGATTCATGTATTCAGTCACTTCAGGAATTTCAGTGTGACACTAATTCTGTTAGGCCTTGGTGGTGCGTTCGGAAACACTGATGGGTGTTCAATAACGCAAACTGAAGTGTTGTTGGAGAAACTTGGAGCAAAACGCATAACACGTTATTACGTGTTTTTTCTTCATTTTTTCTTCTTTGTATCTTTATATTTTCCAGTCTCCTTTAACCAGTCCAGAAAAACACATGTGATCGTCCTCTTTTGACTTTAAGGAAATGCTCTGCTTTCTATGCAGCTTGCTTTTTCGTCACAATCTCTCCCTGCTTCCTATGGATTTTTGGACCATATCTATATTCTGCTCGCCCTCAGCATGTCTCTGAATAATACTGTCCTGTATTCTTCATATCCATACTGACTGAGCACCGCCTGGATATGAGGGACAGTACAGACAAAGAGTGAGCACTGACTGAGCAACGTTCTTTACAGTTTGGTGGACAGACGGTGCGATCGGGAAATATTGTTGTCAAATTTCCAGTCGTTTCAATAAAGATGAATAAAAAGTTGAAGCGGAAGAAAAAATTAGAACCTTTCCCCGATACTAAATGACTTTTTTTCTGTTTGCTGTGTAGGACCACGCTGTGCGAATGAGTGATTGATGCCAACTTCGCTCCTTAAGGTACGTTACACACATACAAACTACGGTACACATACAAACTACACAAAGTACACATGCAAACTACACAAAGTACACATGCAAACTACACATACAAACTACACATACAAACTACACATACAAACTACACAAAGTACACATGCAAACTACACATACAAACTACACATGCAAACTACACATACAAACTACACGTACAAACTACACGTACAAACTACATATACAAACTACACATACAAACTACACATACAAACTACACGTACAAACTACACATACAAACTACACGTACAAACTACACATACAAAATACACTATGCAAACTACACTATACAAACAAACTACACATACAAACTACACTATGCAAACTACACATACAAACTACACTATGCAAGTACTCCATTTATATTTAAAAACTACATTTATAAGTGTTACCTTCCATAATTGAGCATGTGGGATCAAGATAGGCGATTTCGCAATAGCTGCCTGCAACCACATTATGCAAATCTGTGCCACATATGCAAATCACACCCTAATCTACCTCTGCCACACTGCAATTGAAATTGACCCCCCCCCCCCCCCCCCCACACACACACACACACACACACACACACACACACAAGCTACATGCCAAATGTCGGCCCTCTGCCATCCTGCATTTTGAAATTTGCCCCCTTCCCCAGCTAAAAAATAATTTGATTATAAAATAGACAAACCCTGGTTGGTTTGTTTGTTTGTTGTTGTTGTTGTTATTGGGGGGGGGGGGTTAATTGTCTTTTTCTTAATCTAATTGAGATTGGACGTTGTCTTTGCCTAATACAAATCTTGTCCCTTGTGTTGTGTGTCCTCCCTGCAGGGCAGAATGGGTGTGTCTCCCCTGCTCCTGCTGCTTGGTCTAGCCCTGGGGGCTTCTGCCCAGGACCCTCCCCCCATCACAAGTACGAAGCACGTCCACTCAAATCGAATGCCTTCAGCACTTTGGAATGCTCAAAGTCTAAAATTGTAAAATGCTCTCCTTGGCCCACTAAGGATTCCCCATGTTGTCTTTCCTCTTTCCAGACCCCCCAATCGTCACCGTCAAACCCACGGACCCTCCCATCGCTCCCTCCCTCAACGTCACAGTCGCGCCCGCGCCCGCCCCCACAGACCCGCCCACAACGCTCGCCCCGCCACCAACCCCCCCGGCGACGACGACCACAACAACCGCCCCGGCGGTCGTGCCGCCGGCGGGTCCCACCGTGACACCCCTCCCTCCTCCCCCGCCCCCTACCGATGGCCCTCAGGTGCCACCGGGCACTGAGCCTCCCCCTCCCCCCACCACGCAGGGCGGGGGGAGGGCGAGGGGAGGAGGAGGAGGAGGGGAGAACAGGACGGAAGCCTCGTCTCCTGACACGCCCACTCCAGACCCCAGTACTGATGAGGAGACAGACCCAGACTACCGCCTGGAGGTCACCACAGAATACACACCAGACGCTAGCACCCCGGGTGAGCGTGCATGTGTGTGCGTGTGTGTGTGTGTGTCTAGTTTTTCTACACTTATGAGGACCCAATACTGTCAACTCAGGGATAGACATATGAGAAAAATTGTCTAAAGAGAGGAATCTTTGCCAGCCCCCACATCTTCAAAGTAAAAATCCACCCCCCAAAAAAAACTGCTTTTGGCGATGTAGCTTGCATTTCTGGGCAATCTCATTCAGATATTTCCAGAAGCCAAACTGGAGTTTGATAGCAGAACATCTTTCAGTGATCTAAAACATCAAACATAAATATCACCTTTTGATGTCAGTCAGAATGAAAGAGCAGGGGGCTTCTTTCTAGACTCATCATTTTGCCCTCCACCGACATACACACCAAACGGCAAACTTGACCCAGAAATGCAGGGGCCATGGCCAGTAGCTGTGTTTTTAACAGTGTTTTATGGTGGATTTGTCCTTTTTAAGGTCAGAATTAAGGGTTAGGTTATGGTTGGTGTGTACTATGTAGTGGAGAATCAATGGTGTCAGTGAAGGTCCCACGAGTATCATAATACACGCTTGTGTGAGAGTGATTATGATTACATTGTTGTTACATTGTTACATTGTTGTGATTACATTGTGATTACATTGTGCACCCATGTCAAGTCAATGTAAAGTGCATCTGGTGGAGCTATTATGTGTATATATAAACATGATTGTAACACTGGTCTTTTGATCTCTTTCACAGGTTATGAGGATCCAGGTAAGAAACCAAAACTGTGTTTCTATTGAGGAGTTTTGTATGCATGCAAGCCAGGTTTCTGAACACATACTTAAAGTGGAGGTCTATGACACACTAAGGAACATGGGAGCTGTACCATTCACTTCACAAATGTCATCATAACTCAAGGGTTGGGCGATATGGACATTGGACAAAATCAAATACCAATTATTTATTTTTTTACCAAATACTAGTAGTACCTCAATATCGATATTGCGACAATATTGTTTTATTTATTTATTTATTTATTTATTTAACCTTTTATTTAACCAGGTAAGTCATTAAGAACAAATTCTTATTTACCATGGCGACCTATTGTAGGGATGACTATTGGTGCTTTCACAAAATATTGACACAATGAGATTTAAAAAAAAAAAATCAGTAATCTGGCTATAATGACTAAGTGGGTAAAGGCAAATAATGGAACAGCTAGAACAGTCTGGTAAGTTGAGAAAATCACATCACTTTACTGTAATACAGCCTTTAAACCCAGGAAAAGACAACACGTATGCCATATTACAATATCCCAAGTCTCAGACGATATCTAGTCTCATAGCACGATATCGATTTAATATCGATATATTGTCCAGTCCTACATAACTCCATCATTTTCAATTTGTCTAATATAATGCTGCCATGTGCAACATTGGTCCTTGGTCTCAGCTTTGCTTTCAAACTCATCAGAAGGCCCGGGTGACTCCTCCCCTTTGACCTTTTCCTCCAATAAGATTGGATTTTGAAGAAGATTAGGGAAACTATGGAGGGGCAAACACTCACTATACATTGCGGGTAAAAAAAACAAAAATGCAACAATTGGGACGTCATCGCTATATAGTCCATTCTATAACATAATCTCTTGTCAGTTCATAGGTGTTATGTAGTTGCTCCATTGTCTCCCGCTGGATGTCTTGTGTGGACCTTCTGTGGCCAGCTATGAGCTGTGCTCGATGGCATTAGAGCCGTCACTGCTGCTGCGTCAGTTCCTCATGATGCCCACAGCCTGTTGTGCTGATGCGCTGCTCAATGTGCACATTGTCCAAGCGAGAACACTGAAAACTCCTTGGGAATTGTGCGTGAAACATGCAACATAACCGGGCAGCATTCCAGACGACTTTGCTCAGAAAGCGCACGGGGAGCATGCAGTCAAATGATGCATTCTTTGGGAACGGCCGGCATGTTTGCTTCGGAATGCCACAGCTAGCTCGATTTTCTTTTTAAAGTAGATCCACAGCCGGCACCATTTTTTTTTCATCGCCTCTCAACACCAACGATGTAACGACGAGAGCTGCAACGATTTAATCGATCAATCGATTAGTCGATCGACGAAAAATTAATCGACAACTATTTTGATCATCGTTTTGAGTGCAATTTTAAGAGAAAAGGTCTAAATTCTCGAATTCCAGCTTCTTAAATGTGAATATTTTCTGGTTTCTTTACTCCTGTATCATGACAGTAAACTGATATTATCTTTGAGTTGTGGACAAAACAAGACATTTGAGAGCGTCATCTTGGCCTTTGGGAAACAACACTGATCGTCATTTGCTACCATTTTCTGACATTATATAGACCAAAACAACAAATCGATTAATCGAGAAAATAATCGACTGATTAATCGATTATGAAAATAATCGTTCGTTGCAGCCCTAGTAACAACAACCATGTGACAGACAGCTTCTTTTCCATAAATGGCACGCTGCTGTTTGGGCATGTGTTATATCTAACTGTTATAACTAACTACAGTAGTGAAATGTTACCCGGACAACCACGACTACTAGCAATCAGTAGCTCGTGACCACAGTGGAAATGTATACCAATTGATCAGCCATTGTAATCCGCTGTATCGTATCCCAAATAATTGATCACTTTGCTCCATCTAATGCCCTAATTTATAATGTTAATTAAGCCTATGCCTACACACCTTGGCTCCGTGCATGACACATAAGACTCTGTCACCAATGAGCAGGGCTACTCTAAGGAAAAAGATCTGTAGGCCTCCATGGTTTCTGGGTTCTTCGTGACCAGTAAGACAAGAGTGTATGTAATGTTGACATTCTGAATAATTCACATTGACTTCACAACTAACAGCACAAACGCACATGGGTAGCGTCTTATGGCTGTCATACTGCGTGCGTTGCCGTGCGCTGGGTATAAGCAGATGGAGGCAGAGGGTTGACCCTATCGGTTAAAAAGTGATGTATCTGCACACAGCCTGTCGCCCTCGCTCCATCTCCATTTAGCCTTTTTCCTCACACAGCCAATGAAATATTAACATGGAAAACCATTACTGGTCCGCCGGAGAAGAACGTCGCACGCTGCCGTTCGTTGGCAGAAGCAGAGGTCACCTGATGACCTTGGAAGTCTTTTTTGTTTCATACCTACATCGCGATGTTTTTACAAAATTAAAAAAAAATATGCCTAGCTGTCTTAAGTTCTGTCTGACTGGGCGTAATTTGAAAACTCTGTGGTTTCTGGACATTGAACAGCTGCTGGACCTTTGAGATTGGGCACCGCAGTATTTTGTCAACTTTGCTAATATTCATTCTGCAGCTCAGAGACATATTGTATAAAAAAAAAAAATCTGCTAAAATGTGTTACACATTTGTACAATGAACGCTGTACTCAACTACTCACCCCCTAAACTACTCACCCCCTACTACTGATACCTTTGTGATTTGACCTGACTGCTTTGTGCTCCGTTACAGTATAAACCATTAAATCCCCCCCCAATCACCCTTCTCTCTCTCTGTCTCTGACCAAGAAGACAACCCGTCTGATGAGATGCCAATCATAGCGGTGATGGTGGCCCTGTCCTCCCTGCTGGTCATCGTCTTCATCATCATCATCCTCTACATGCTCAGGTGGGGAAATGTCTGGACGATGTCATATAATTATGGAAATGAGATGAGAGGGAAACTTGAATGATCTGTGTGTGGGGAAGCTTCGTCACTGCAGCAGCAGAAGCAAAGTCCGAATTCAAGACAAACCAAGGCCGATATCGATGTCTCATTAACTAACGATCCACATTTCAGATTCATAATTAATATAAGTTCTAGTAGTTTTCCTGCCTACCAACACGAGGGTCGCAGGTTCGCGCCCCCGTGTTACATCAGGCTTGGTCGGGCGTCCATACAGGCACGATTGGCTGTGTCCGCGGGTGGGAAGCCAGATTAGGGGTATGTCTGTGTTCCCGGTCGACTGACCTCTGGTCGGTCGGGGCGGAAGGGAACTGGTGCGTGATCCTCCCGCGTGCTACGTCCTGTCGGTGAAGCTACCCGCTGTCAGGTGAAGAAGCGGCTTGCGCATGTGTCGGGGAAGCATGGTGCTAGTCTACGGCTCTCCCCAGATCGGCAGAGGGTGGAGCAGCGACCGGGCCGCAGGGGGGGGAAATTGGGTACAATTGGGGAGAAAAATCAGTTGTAGTCCATACCCAGGGATGCGTGCGCCACAACACTGTGCAGACTCATACCCAGGGATGCGTGCGCCACAACACTGTGCAGACTTGCCAAAAATAAAGTTGGAGAAATGGAAAAAAAGAGCCCTGCGGCGAATGCCTAATGTGCTGCTGTTACAATGATTGATTGACATTCTGCTGGGAGACTGGGGCAAGGTGTGTGTGACTGTGTGTGTGTGTGTGTATCTATCTGTGTGAGAACATACACTGAATGTCTTTGCATGTTGTTTGAAAGGCAGAGATGTCTGTATTACTGTACTTTCCAACAATACAAACAAATTAAGAAGCAAGTTACAAGTTCAACCAAAACATAAACAAGACAGAGTCATATATTCAGATAAACAACTTACTGTATCCATTCTGAGTTTCCAAGCTCTCCCAATAAACCTGGCCAAGCTGAAGACTGTGAAGTGAAGTGCATTATGAGTGTCTCAATGCACAATTACTCAAGTGGTATCACTGATGATGACATCACTTATGACATCATCAGTGATTTATGACATCACTGAAGTGATTACTTCATCAGTCGGACAAAAATGTAAACAGAACAGACAGAGAACAGAGCCCACATTGCCAAATTGATATACCGTAGATAGATTATCGTATTTGTACGATAATTTTGCCCTCTACGATGTACGATCAATAATGCCAAATTCCCCAAAATGTACGATAATTTGATCATCTTGTGACACTTAGTTGTAATCAATATTAATATGAATCCTATGTCTGTCTGACATCTTCTCACAACGTCTTTGCAGCCAATCATGCATTCATGTCCCCTAGGACGAAGTAATTTTAGTTCAGTGGTACATGCATAGAGTGCTTTGCTGTTCCTTTAGTACTTACTGGTGTAAAATGTACTTTAAAAGTAAAAAGCACCTAATTTAACATGGAAAGTTGAAGGTTGTTTTGGTGTGATTTTAAAAATTAGGTTTAAATCATCATCATGATCATCTTCATCATCTTCATAATTAAAATTGCCTAAGTGGGCGGGCGGTGGGTAGTCACGATTTTGCGGGCTGTGTCTGTTTGTAACATCATCGGTGATGTCATAGGGATTGTGTTGTCATCAGTGATGTCACTTGAGCAATTGTGATGTCATCAGTGATGTCACTCGAGCAATTGTGATGTCATCAGTGATGTCCCTCAAGCAATAGTGATGTCAGAGGGTGGTACTGCAACATTGAGGATGCCAACTGCCATAAAACACCAAAAAGAAGAAGGCACACGTAGAATAATTTCCCTCCAAAAACGATAATTTTGACCCTCGGGTACGATAATTCAACATTTCCCACCTGGCAGTGTCTTCTGTTTGAGACATAGCATACAAGTGGGTGTGGCACAGTGACAGATCTGAAGGAATGGCTGTTGGAGCAGGGCATGACGACAGGCGGCTCCACGATGCCATCAGTGCAGGAGACCTGGACACACTGAGGAGCCTGCTGCAGGAAGACCGCTTCAGAAGGCAGGTCAGGAGACCTGGACACCCTGAGGAGCCTGCTGCAGGAAGACCACTTCAGAAGGCAGATCAATGAGCAGTGTTTTTATGGGTGTTGTTGGACCCCTCTGGTGTTGGCAGCCTGGTGGGGACATGCTGCCTGTGTGGACTACCTGATCACACAGGGAGCCCAGGCAGACCTAGACTCAGCCCTCAGTCTTAATCCGTTTCACTCCTGTAAGACTGAGAATATTACTATTTAAATCTTTGCATAACGTTAGGTGGCGCTGTTGGAAGCCTTGCATCGGAGAACCAATCATGAGTGCTGTGGGCGGGCCTGCTTTCTGGGGGCAGTTCTCATGCAGAATGCATTTGCGGAGAAACATATTAATCACTTAGAAACAAACATAACCTGTTAATAGGACGTGTTTCATCCGGCCCCGGCGGCTAGAGGTCTTTCCCCCAGCGATAAACCCGACTCCCGAGGCTAACGTTACAGAGCTGCTGATGACTTCACACAAGTTCACAGTATCAAGCGGACCACTTCCGGGTAGGAAAAATGATTGTAAAATAAACCACAGCTATAAATTTTGTTTGGAGCATATCAGCTTCATGCTCTGTGTTAGGACTATGATAAATGGCATTGCCGCTACCAAATAAAATTCTAATAATAAATGTAGGCGTGTCTGCTGCCGGCGGTTCTCGCCGGGCTCGGACAGACAGTTTCTGACAGTGAAATTCCCAGACGTTTGGTGGCGCAGCTCATCAAACGTCTGGGAGCCGAGACTAAGGCAGACCTAGCTGATGAGGGTGTCTTTACGCCTCTCACCTGGGCCGTGTACCACGGTCACCTGGACTGTGTCTGGGTCCTCCTGGAAGCCGGAGCCGACCCCAACAGAAGCATACACGACTCAGGCACCCCTCTCTACATCAGTGCTGAACGCAACCACCTGGACTGCTTCCGCCTGCTGCTCCAGGCCACTGGCGTTCTGACCCGTGACGTGGCTTCTCTCCTGCTGGAGGTGGTGCTGCATTACAGGTGCAACACGGCCTTCGTCCAGCTGCTGCTGGACCATGGCGCTGACCCCGCCCTGTTGACCACAGTGCAGGCACAGCTGGAGCAGAGGGCGGATCCCAACGCTCTGTGTCTTTCTGCAGGCCAGGAGATGTCCTCGCAGTCTGGCCCCACGTGTGTCGGATCCGGATCCGCCAAGTGCTGGGCACACATCACCTGAACCAACTCCACTCCCTACCACTAACACAATTGATGATGGACTTTGTGCGCCACCAAAACCGATTTGAAGCTTGAAGGGAGTCAGTTTATTTATTTTCATTTCCTAGATTTAGTTCTTCAGTGACTGTGTTTCAAACAAATCCAGGACCAGAGATTATACATCATCAGCAGACACCACCTGTAGCCAATCCTACTACTTTGGAGTGTGTCCGTGTGTGCTCGGTTCATCATCTCCAGTCTCCACCCCAGAAATTCTGTTTATCTTAATATGACGTGAGGTTCAGTTAGCTTTGCACAGAAACAGCCGGGAGAAGTACTTTTCACTTTTATACTTGATTACATTTCAGAGCTTGTAATTTTGTACTTTTACTTGATTAAACAAGTTGAATCAGTAGTACTTTTACCAGAGTCTTCATTTAGACAAGTAACTGTACTTCTACTTAAGTAAAGAATGTGTGTACTTTATACTTTTCCCATCTCTGTTGACAGGTTTAAAAAGTACAAGCAGGCGGGCAGCCATTCCAACTCCTTCAGACTGACCAACGGCAGATCAGATGACACAGGTAAAACACCCACGTGTGTCGGTGTGATTACGCGTGTCGGGGCAGATGTGACCGTACATATTCATGCATTTCCTCATTTTTGTTTATTCTGCGTCATAGCAACAAGTGTGTGCGGTTCTTCTGTAGCGCAGCCTGGCCTGATCCGACTTGTCACACCAGGGGTTTTTCTTTCCGATAAGATTGGATTGATCTTGCTCTTCTAAATGATAACATCACTGGTTGACTGTTGACAGAAGGCTTTTGTTCAGTTTGATTACCTAACCAACACAGCTGAAGTTAGCTGCAGCAATACTGCATGTGGCAGCGCTGGACCATATCGCCCTCTGGTGGGCATTTTCTTTAAAGACAGTGAATGATCAGATCTACTAGTAGTCTATTTAGTAGTGGATCTTTGACACCCTCTCTCTCTCTGTCTGTCTGTCTGTCTGTGTGTGTGTGTGTGTGTGTGTGTGTGTGTGTGTCTCTCTCTCTCTCACTCTCACTTTCTCACCTCCCACCCACCCCTCATGTTTGTATCTCCACCTATCTCTCTCCTCCCGTTCCTTCCCTCCTCTCTTTCCTCTCCTTTTGCCTCCCTTCCCCGACTGCTTGCTGGCTCCAGAACTCCAGAGTGTGCCACTATTGGCCCGTTCGCCCAGCACAAACAGGAAGTACCCGCCCCTTCCTGTCGACAAGCTGGAGGAGGAGATGAACCGTCGCATGGCTGACGACAACAAGCTCTTCAGGGAGGAGTTTAATGTATGGCGCACGCATACCCCCGCACCCTCTGTGATATCAGTCAGCCTGAGATTCACCCTAGACCTGAATAGTTGTATCATACCTTTGCAGCGAGGCATGTCCAGTTCTTGATTCCAAGCTAGCTAACTGGTTAGTAAATAAGTGGTCTAGTGGACAAAACCAAGAAAAATAACATTCAAAATGAGACACAATCAATCAATTGTCTGAGGAAGGGCTTTGCCCGAAACGTCACAATTTTTTGTGGTCAAATAAATATTTGGGAGCAGCTGCCAGTGTGCGGACTCTATTTTTATTACAATCAATCAAGGCCCTAAACCTCCAATCAGAACAACATCAACCTCGATCAGTAGCTTCCCAGACTCTTTAAACTTGCTTAGGATAAAGGCATGTCTGAATGAATGAATTTATTTGACACGTCTTAAATGCCACAGGTATACATTTCATCAGCTCAAAGGAGGCAAAATAAATAAGCATACACAAAAGCATATGTACAAGCCGTCAAGGATAACACAAAGCAGCCCAGGGCTTATTTCCATTGTGGTCCTTTGGTGTAAAAAGGACCGATATCTCACCCTATTCCATTTGTCAGTTAATCAGCCTATTTCTGCAGCACCTGCATGAGTCCCACATGGAGGAAAGAAAGATGGAGGAAGGAGGAAATGATGCGTAGGATCAAAAAGGAGAGATCTGAGGAACCTCAGATCTCCCTCCTCGCCTCAGACCGAGGCGGCCGGACGTATCTCCGCTCTGCGCTTATCTCGATGTTTTGGTCTGTGTGTCCAGGCACTGCCGGTCTGCCCCATCCAGGCATCGTGTGACGCTGCGTCCAAGGAGGAGAACAAGGAAAAGAACAGATACGTCAACATCCTGCCATGTGAGTGACACTCTTGATACGGCTTATCAGCCAATTAAGCCATTTACCACCACTTATCAGTGGGCCTCAGAGCAAACATCAAACGCTGTCGTTGGCAGCAAAAGCCACTTTACAAAGAGGTGTACTTAGGCTTATCATAGTTTATGAATGTGATGAATAACTAAAAAAAAAAATCTTATTCTCCAAAGTGTGATTAAAATTCCAGATCTCATCACATCCTCCTCCTCCTTTGCTTTCTCTCTCCATTTTTCATGCACTTTCTTTCAATTATTTTTTCAAATGTATTTTTATTGACACATTGATAAAAATCACTTAGTCCTGTAATTATATTATCTGGTACATTATTATTATTATTATTATTTCATTTTTATTTTACAAATTATCACAATGGAAGACCAAATTCTATAAATACTGTCCATTTGACATCTGTCAACATATCTCCATATAATCTTATATAGATTTACTTATACAACTTGTATATCTAAAGATGTCAACATCTACTCTTGGTCTTCCTAAATAAATAAATAAATAAAAGAAAATGAGACGTAAAAATGAAACACTCTCTTTCAGATGATCATTCCAGGGTGCACCTCTCATCTCTGGAGGGAGTGCCCGACTCCGACTTCATCAACGCCTCCTTTATAAATGTTAGTATGAATACAGCATCTTCTCCACACTGTGTGCTAGCTTGAGCCCAAATGGTGCCACTCACTAACTCTTGGTGTACATCTTTGTTCACCTATCCTCTTTCATTCATAGGGTTACCAAGAGAAGAATAAGTTTATTGCAGCTCAAGGTAAAAAAAAACCGGCATAGGAAAAATTGTGTGCTCTAGTTTCAGACCATTTAATAACTAAACTACTTAGTTGTTAAATAACTAAACTAATTAGTTATTAACTGTCTCGTCTGTCTTTTTGTCAGGGCCGAAAGAGGAAACGGTAAACGACTACTGGCGGATGATCTGGGAGCAGAACACAGCCACCATCGTCATGGTGACCAATCTGAAGGAGAGAAAAGAGGTAGGAAAGCCTACAGGGAGCATGGATGATTGTGTTTATATACCCTGTAGGATGTATGGACAGTATCAAAACATATGTATTTGTTGTACTGCCTGTAGATTTTGTGTGTAAAATTGAGAGGGAAAGACTGGATGACACAGTTTGTAAAGCATGAGTAAACTATCTCAACCTTTCAGTGTGTTCGTTTTATCATTAACACATGTCAGTTAATGTGTCATCTGTACAGTTTGTGGAGCAGTCCACTTTTTAAACTCAAGTGTGAATCCTCGTATGGTGACCAGTGCGAGCAGGGTTGACGTTTCGGCACAGGCCACTGCACAGATCATAACTTTGCCTTAATCAGTTTTCTGCTCCTCGCTCATTCTGTCAAAGATTGGCGCAAATTAAGGGTTCTCAATATTTACATTTTGAATTGTTCTCTTCCTGTAGTTCCAAAAACTGAAATAAAACGATGCTGTTATTTCCCTGTGTATACTCCGCAGACTAAACCGCCCTCTGTGTTGCAGTGTAAGTGTGCCCAGTACTGGCCGGACCAGGGCTGTTGGACATACGGGAACATCCGCGTGTCTGTAGAGGACATGATGGTTCTGGTGGACTACACCATCCGCAAGTTCTGCATCCAGCAGGTACCGTTACTCCCCCATGTGACTCAGTGTCCGAACTCTAACTCTCATTTTGACCTCAGAAGAAATGTGGACGACACAAAAGGTGACGGAGCATTTAGGACAGAAGAATCAGCAGTTCCTGCAAATTATCTGACTTGTCCCAGTCATACTAGTGCAGGCCAGAGTGCTAAAATGTGTTTTAATTTGTATTATTTTATCAGAAAATTACATATAAAACATGAGGATGACACTTTTGTGTCTTAGACAAACAGACAGACAGATATACTTTATTATTTCACATGGGGGTACCCAGCAGCATAAAAAACCATACATAAACTATACTATCATTCAGTCTCTACAGTCTAAACCAGAGGTTTTCAAAGTGGGAGGCAGGTCTCCTCAGGGGGGCTGCAAGCAGTTTCAGGGGAGGCTCAGTGAATGGAAGTGACAATATAGTATTACATTCGTTATTAAAAGTAGATCTCATAGAATAGCCTAAATGTGTGTGATTTGGTTAAAGAGATTTTTGAATTTGGGAATTTGACAGAAACAAACAAATAAATGCCTTCAGACAGACCTTTTTATGTAAATTATTTGGTGTAGTCTAAAGGTCCTTACACATCAAGAGCGATGCGAATATACGGCACGAAATTGCGATGCGGGTTTTGACCCACCTGTCAATCACAGCCACAGATGTGTACACGTCGGAAGCGAATTTCTGAAAAGTCGACGTGGTTCGAAAAAATAAACACCGCAATAATGCTCGGCGAACCTTCGCCGTTGGTGTGTACGGTTGCATTGACTGATATAGGTTCGGAAGATATTATTGACGTGCGAAATAATCGCACGAAAAAAACGTGCTCGGTGTGTAAGGACCTTAAAGCATGTCAAATAGCAATATCAGGCTATCTTGGCTCAATCGCCGAGAGCCTATGGGATCAAATAACAATCATGATCCCATTGGCGTCCAGGAATCGAGCGAGGGGGGGGGGGGGGCTCCTTATTCCAAGCTTGGTCTGGGGGGGAGGCCCACAGTCTCAGACTTTGAAAACCCCTGGTCTAAACTATACTGTTACTTTAGTTTCCCATTTCCTCTAGCAGTGGTGGTAGTGTTCCTGCTGCGGTGATGCAACACTGCTGCTGAGTGAATAGAGAGGAAGCACTGGTGGAGTGTGGAGCGTTAAGTGTACACACTGCAGACACTGGCTGCATTCAAACAGATTTGGATTGTGGACATGCCGTTATTCAAACATGAAATAAAGTCTAGTGAGCCAAATGAATAGCCAGTAGCCACACATCACTGTTTGACCAGTCGCCGTCGTTCTACCAGCTGCTTTGATCGCGTCTCCGCAGGTGGGCGATGTGTCGGGGAAGAAGCCCCAGAGGCTCGTCACCCAGTTCCACTTCACCAGCTGGCCGGACTTCGGGGTGCCCTTCACCCCCATCGGCATGCTCAAGTTCCTGAAGAAGGTCAAGAACTGCAACCCCCAGTATGCCGGGCCCATCGTGGTCCACTGCAGGTAAGTGTCTGTCTGTCTGTGTGTGTGTGTGTGTGTGTGTGAGACAACCTCCTCCACCTGGCTCACTGTATTTGTGGTGTCTGTGGTCATACATGTGGGACCACTCACCTCTTTCTGTCTTCCCCCCCCCGGTCAGTGCGGGCGTGGGGCGGACGGGGACCTTCATCGTGATCGACGCCATGTTGGACATGATGAACACGGAGAGGAAGGTGGACGTGTTTGGCTTCGTCACCAGGATCAGAGCCCAGCGCTGTCAGATGGTGCAGACGGACGTATGTCCACAGTCCACACAGCACTGAAGCCATCATTCACTTACCAGATTTAGCATTAAGCACTGCCATAATGTCATGCATTCAATGTAATGATCTCTCTTGTTCTCCTCCCTCCCTCCCTCCCTCCCACAGATGCAGTATGTGTTCATCTTCCAGGCGTTGTTAGAGCACTACCTGTATGGAGACACGGAGCTGGAGGTGACCTCTCTGGAGACCCACCTGGCCAAACTCTACGCCCCCTCGCCTGCAGCGGGATGTGGGGGGCTGGAGACTGAATTCAAGGTGTGTGTGTGGATAGTACTCGGAGATGTGATTCTTCCTGATTAATCAGGAAATCCTGCTTTCCGACCTGAACATCACGTCAATCATGCAGGTCCATAATATGATGAGTCATGCTCTGCACTATATATTTTCCAGCTTTTTTGTCCTTTGCCGATCACGTGCCGGAGTACTTTTTGGCTTGACTCCACAGGATCAACCGTTTCACCTTTTAGTCTTCTACCTAGTCTAGTAACAAACATCCATTATTGTCTTTTATTCATTTAACCACAAATGCATCTATTGTCCAAAATATTACTTTTTTTGTGATACAAAGTAAACAAAATCTATAGTGACTTTCGTAACCTTTTCTTCTAGAAATTGACATCCATCAAGATCCAGAACGACAAGATGCGAACAGGCAACCTGCCCGCCAACATGAAGAAGAACCGAGTCCTGCAGATCATTCCATGTGAGTGGTGCCGATGTGGGTGTGACTGAGGTGCTGATTGTGTGCACACATAGTGATCGATGCCATGTTGATGAACTTCCACAGGAGGTTTCTCTGTGCCAACCCTCTGTCTTAAACAAACGCCTTTCTCCTGCAGACGAGTTCAACAGAGTGATCATTCCCGTCAAACGAGGAGAGGAGAACACGGATTACGTTAACTCCTCGTTCATCGATGTGAGTGACAACGCATCTTCCTATAGACGAGAGCAGATTATTTTAGCCGTGCAGTCGATCCATTAGGTGTTAAAATATCTCCTTTGCCCGCTCTCTCTCTGTATCTTCCATACCTCCCGTCCCTTCTCCTGTCTCCTGCTGGTCACAGGGCTACCGTCAGAAGGACTCGTACATGGCCAGCCAGGGCCCCCTGCAGCACACCATAGAGGACTTCTGGAGGATGATCTGGGAATGGAGAAGCTGCTCCATAGTCATGCTCACTGAGCTAGAAGAGAGGGGGCAGGTAGGTTTGCTCGTTTGTGTGTGTGCGTACGTATGTGCATACGTATATGTGTGTGTGTGTGTGTGTGTGCGCGTGCGTGTGCGCGTGCGTGCGTGCGTCAGCTCTAGGGATGCATGGATACCAACACTGGTATCGGGTATCCGGCTGATAACTGGCTAAAATTAGAATATTGATATTGGAGAATTTACTCGGTATACTACAATAGTTCAGTGTAACATATCATGAAATCAATGCATTTTTCCTCACATAATATATGGATATTAGATCTCTCTAATGGAGCAAAATGTATTGCACATAAATAATTTTTGGTCCATCCGTTGGCCCAAATGGCTGAAGTCGACACCACACTGAGGAAAATAAATGGTCGGGATTCGGGATTAGTATTGGCCAAAAGTGAAACAGTTGAATGTCAACTAATAAGCTGTTGAAATGTGACAAATGCTCTGTAGGCGGACTATCCAAACAAAGTGGTACCTTTGTCTTTGTTAGCACTGCACACTCATACCAATCACTCATTGTTCATTGTCCGAATGGGATGTTCAGAAAACTATTGCAGCAAGTGACCTCTGGCCTCAGTGTCATTCTTCTTCTTTGTTATCGCATTTAATGATTCGTTTCCTGCTCATCGCTATTGTTTGGACAATTGTCAATGGATTTGAACTCACCTCGGCCTACACACAGTAAAACTCCAGACCATCTGGACTTTGAGATCTCGAAAGTATCCGGTCATTTTATCTCACCATCTCTCGTTGCGTGATTTTCCACGTCTCCTCCTCTGGTTCCTGCAGGAGAAGTGTGCTCAGTACTGGCCCAGTGACGGAGTGATGGTGCACGGGGACATCTCCATCGAGCTGAAACGAGAGGAGGAGAGCGAGAGCTACACGGTGCGAGACCTCCTGGTCACCAACAACAGGGTAAGGAAGGATGAGCCATCCTCATTTAAATTAATTTATATACTTCTTTCAGTCCCATTCCACATCAGTCGCATCTTTTCAGACATGCCTATCTCAAATTATCAAGTGTAAATATTGTTATGTTTTTATTGGACAGTTTGTAGAAATCCTACACTGCAGACATGTTCTAGGCATAACTCACTCTCCTCAAGGCTGGGTAAAAGACCGCCCGCCCTTCCTCTTGGAAAGAGTTGGCTTAGCTCAAATAAAATCAGACCGATTTTAAATTGTGCTTTTCAAAGCCCAAATCGGCTCACACCAATCTCTCCTCCTCGCCCCCTCACCCCTCTCCATCCGTCCAGGAGAACAAGGCTCGGGTGGTGCGTCAGTTCCATTTCCACGGCTGGCCCGAGGTGGGCATCCCCACGGACGGCAAAGGCATGATCAACATCATCGCCGCGGTGCAAAAGCAACAGCAGCAGTCTGGCAACCACCCCATCACTGTGCACTGCAGGTAAGCCTGACAACCACCCCATCACTGTGCACTGCAGGTAAGCCTGACAACCACCCCATCACTGTGCACTGCAGGTAAGCCTGCAGATGCAGCCTGGTCCAGCCACTATATCGCTGCTTATGTTTACCGATGGAAGAGAAAATGTGTTTTAACCTAAATGATGGTGGGTCATGGATCTGCGTTTTCCCCCTAAAATCGCTCCACAAAAACACTCGACATGGAAGGGCATTCTTACCGACTTCACCCGAACCTGACATGGATTGTTGTATTTGTACTTGTGGGAAACTACTGTGTGGGTGTGTGCGTGTGTGTGTGTGTGTGTGGGGGGAAATGTTGAGGCTATTTAAGTCACAGGAAGACGCTGCTCAGTAGAATTGTTCTCTTCTTCCTTGAGACATTCTAACTGCTATCAGAACTGCTGCCGTGCCTCGAGCTTCTTTTCAAAGGTGCACACGCAACGTTATGGGCTTTTTCTCTGTGTGCTTTGCTGTTCTTGTGCTCGAACAATGCAGTTATTTGTGTACGTTCATGTATGATGACGGATAATGTGTGTGTGTGTGTGTGTGTGTGTGTGTGTGTACAGTGCGGGTGCAGGCCGGACGGGGACCTTCTGTGCGTTGAGCACAGTCCTGGAGCGCGTGAAGGCGGAGGGCATCCTGGATGTTTTCCAGACAGTCAAGAGCCTCAGATTGCAGAGACCACACATGGTGCAGACACTGGTGAGGAGGACTCCGCATGCCTCGCTGAGCATTTATAGGGATCATTCCTGGGTTTGTCGACGTGCCCCAGTTGGCCTCCTGTTTTAACAAGTGAACCGTTTGTTTGACTCACATTTGCTCTCAAACTTAGAATTAACAAGCGGAACCATTTAATAATCATTTCTAACAATGGAGACGGCCGGGCCAGCTGTGGCTTTGTCACTTGGCAGCTTGGTCCGCGTGATGATTGGTTGGGAACAGAGAGCGACAGAGAGAAGGGCGCATGCATACCGGCGCACAATTGCTCACGCACACGATCCTCCGCCACTTTTTTCTCCAAGTGTGCGTGTGCGTACGCTTCAATCATAACCTGCAAATGTCCCTATAGCAAGACAGCGAGCTCTCCGCTGCATGCAAAATGACTGGGAATGACAGGCGATCCAGTAACGGTGGATATTTTATGGAATTAGGTGCTGCTTCGTGTGTTGCAGCCTCTGAAACGCTACGTCTCAAATGGCAAATGACGTGAAATTCCTTGTTTTTCCCCCTTCCC
This sequence comes from Poromitra crassiceps, assembly GCF_964638095.1. Taxonomy (NCBI): domain Eukaryota; kingdom Metazoa; phylum Chordata; class Actinopteri; order Beryciformes; family Melamphaidae; genus Poromitra; species Poromitra crassiceps. Next base: position 8,481,163 of record NC_139649.1, read on the forward strand.
GAAACAAGACTAGGTCCAAACCTAATATTTGAGAGGCTTGCAGTGGCTCCCCAGCAAAAAGGAGGATCATTTATTTTCAATATAATTCCATCCATAACTAACACAATATTAATAATAATAATTATTATTAATCTATATAATAAAATGTATGTCTGTGTACACGCCCACACCCCCAGTCGGATTGGGCTGAAGATTTGCATGGCAGTGTGCTATGATCCGGGGGAAGATTGTACAGTGCTGGGACCACCTGGAATGTCCTGGAAACCACCTCACGCCCACATCCCAGGTCGGATTGGGCTGAATTTTGATAGGCCATGCACGACCGACGCTCAAAACGGATGCAGGATACGCACGTGAATGCATCGCCTCTGGCCTTAGTGTTATCACACACCGTCCAGCATATACTAGGTTTGACCTAGTCTTGTTTCTCTTAATATGCAACAGCTGGTTGTAGGTTGGCTTTAGAGATCAACAACAGATTTGATTTATTACTTCACAAGGAGGCTTTGTTTTCGGCCCTATTAGTTTGTTTGTCAACAGGATATCTCAAAAAATGTCTGAACCAATTTCCATTTAATTTGGTGGACAGATCGGCCTTGAGTCAAGGAACAATTTGTGTGTGTGTCTGTGTAATTCTGCTGGTGATCTAGGATTTCCACCAATAAACAGCGCTTTTTAGCAATAACTATGAAACTAATGATGATAGATGCTTCATTCCAAAACCTATGGGTATGTTTAGGGTCAACAAATTGAGTTAACTTAAAATGTTAAGTGATAGGAATGATGCCTTCGCATGTAGCAGCAAGTTGGGGAAATCGTTTAGCACTGGGGGAGGTTTGCTCTCTCGTAAAGCCATCTAGTCGGAAGTTTAATTGCTTGGATCGGAGAAATACAATCAGCAGTTTCTTCCAAATGTAGTGTATGCTGCATTCAGCTGTGTGCCTGAAAAGTTTGACTTGTAAGTGGAAAATATTTTTTTAAGAACTATCTTAATGTATCAGAATAAATGGGCCAGTGAGGCAACAGTTTCAACGGAGGCTGCTGTACTGCAGTCACAGATTGTTGTGCAATTACAGCATAGGCCGGGAGCCAGATCCCCAACCCAGGATGTTTTCTGCTAGCTTTTTTTCCACTATTATTTCCTGTTAGCCTATACCTTGGCTTGGGCCATCATGAAGTGCATAAGGTCCACCTTCAACTCGGGGGCCGTTTGGTCTCAGGGGCCCAAAAAAAACCTTTTTTTGGGGCATGGTTCTGGCAAAATGATGTGAATGCAAATAACAAAGTACTGCAATGGCATAAAATAGTTGTGCATATTTGTTACATTTGCAAATTGATGAAGCCGTGTGTCCTCTCCCTCCCTCCCTCCTCAGGAGCAGTACGAGTTCTGCTACAAAGTGGTCCAGGAATATATCGACGCCTTTTCTGACTACGCCAACTTCAAGTAGGGACCTGCCATGGATGGGACGTCACAAAAACACACACGTGTGCGCGCGCACACACACACACACACACACACACACATGCATACATTAACAAGGACACGGCTGCATATTCCCATCCGATGGATATAGAACTCATCGCAACTTGATGCGTGGATTGGGTGAACTGCCCGGCGGAAAAGGGAACAGAGCTCTCTGCACAGAGAAAAGCGAAGGGCAGTCGGGACAGAGGAAATAACTGAGATGCCCTCTTGAATATTTTGTAATATTGGTCTTGTTAATACAGCCCTTCACCCCCTTCCCATCGCTTCCCCCCCCCAAATGTATATATACTTACTGCGTTGCATCTTTTTACTTTGGTTTCAGACACAGTTTTGAGTTTGGCTACATTTTAGGGTGGTATTTGTAATGTATTTTATTGGTATATATAAATATATATAAATATATATGAATATAAAATCTAATGCTTTAGAGGCTAATGTCAAAAATCCAGAGTCGAGGGAATGGTGCTTGGGGCTATTTTGTGTTTTTTGTTTATTTTTTTTTATTTTTTTTTAAGGACCGAGACTTAAAAAGTTGTTGGCCTCTCCGGATCCACGCTGTAGCTTCTTGTGACTGGTCAGCAGAATCCAGAAGTCGATATTGCAGAGCCAGCCTGGATTGCTTTTAGACACTCCTACAGACACACGCGTGCACGCACACACACACACAGACTGCAGAGCTATTTTTCTGTACACAGTAGCGGTCGTATTTACTTGTCGAATGCATCAGCCGAGCCCTTTAAAGGAACAGTTCACCAAAAAAAAAAAAAAAAAACTCTTGTCATTACCCTCACGCCAGTGGAAACAGGTGAAATGTGTCCATATAACACACAGGGATCAATCAATGGAGACTGGTTTTCTCTCGGGTTATGCTGCCCACCTGTGTTTCAACTGGCGTGAGGGAGAGTAGATGACAGAATTTCACAGCCATTCAGATAGTAAGAGTTGCGTCATCTCCATTCACTCCAATGGACCAGTTTTTTTTACTTTGCGATAGTTCCCGGAAGTAAGGTTCTGGATTAAGCAGCACTAGTTAGAGTTGCAGCAGAATGTGCCGTTTGTGATGTACTTTGAAGGGGTAAGACTTTAAGGATCAAATTGTATATTATCAGCATTATTTGATGCATTCAAATGGCCCACCACATACTTCCTGGAACTATCCTAGGAACTAGCTAGAATGGAGCTCATGGCTGCGAGAGTCACGTGACGATCAATCATTTTGGACTTCCATCGGCGCGACTCTCTTCAATGACTCTGCCCCCTATTGAGTCGCAAGGGTCAGGGGTTCAAAGGTCAGCCATGATTGAAGATCAGGATCACTGTGACGTAGCTCCTGGTCCCAAGACACACATCTTGGGACACACCAGTGTGTGTTTGATTTGCAGCATGAACTCGCGGAGGGACACGGCGCGACGTCACTGTTTCATCTCTGCCGAGTGCCAAAGCCCTCTTAGATGTTCAGCTTCTGGATCCAATCAGAAATTCACCAACCAGCATGTTTAGACATCCAGTGCAACACACCTGTTTTACTCTCCGCCGATATCTTTCTTGCACCAATGCGTACAGGACTCCGACAAGAAAATGGGAAAGTAGTAAATTTATGTAAATAGTTTTTCTCTCCCATACAGAAAAGAAATAAGGTATAGGTTGGTAGGTATAGCATTGGTCTACCTTTTAGGTTGAACCTCTAAAATGTTATTTATTTCAAACTAGGTTGCAGTATCAACAACACTGTTGATCGTGTCGACATGCCAAAGCAGAGATGACACAATCATAATGAATTCCAGTAGGTTATTGCATCATAGAAATAAACCAATTTCTGATACCCAGTGTGTTTCAGGCTTTGTTTACGGACATTCAGCACATGTCAGTATTGTAGATTGTAGTGAGAACCTTCTTCAAATGCATTTCTTTTCTGTATGGGTTACCTTAGAATCAGCATGAATTATTTCCTATTTTCTTAGACTGTCCTCACCTCACAACGCTGTATTGTGTTTTTCTTTTCTTTTTCTTATTAACAACGATTCCACTTTTTTTTCCTACCACGATCACATCACTGATGCCGAAGAATGTTTCATTTTTTTTATTACAATGCTGTTGCTTTGATATTCCTCAAAATGGATACATTGTTACTTTAATCGTGGAAGTGTGCCATGCAATGTTTGCTGTGATTTTTTTTTTCTCTCTCATGGCTGTCCTATGAGGACACTCAGGCTTGAAATATACCATGTGTTTTAGATGAGACCACCATTGAGGCCATGCCCTTTATGATTGTAATGAAAGATAAATGATGTCAGTTAGCCGCAGGGTTTAAGGTCAGTCCTATTTCAACTCAGGAAATGACTGACGACGGGTTGTTTCAATTTACAAATTCAACAAATTCAACTTGAGTTAATTTCCAGAGTTGACTTGCGTTGCGGATCGTTTTAACTCCCACCAGTATTGGAATATCAATTACCTCTCCCCAACGTGGTTTCTGTGAAACGGTTTTAGATGAGTAAAAAAAAGAAACTGATTTTTGGTTCATCTTTAAATCACATGACGGCCTGTGATGTGTCATCATCGATATGGATTTCAGCAGAATGTCCATACAGACATCAACAAGAAGTTTCTGATTCGAAGTTTACAAGCAATTTAACCCTCGTCTATAATGTTTCAAGTGAAAACCAGACACCTACATCACACTCACTAATGGTCCCATATATTACTTTTACTACTAAAGGATGGAGTACAATCAATTGTAAGTTATTCATATTGGACAGAGTCATCAGAAGTAAATACTTAATTTTCTGAAATTGTGGTTGATGTTGATCGTTTGAACACTCATGCACTATTTGCACCAAAACAAAAGCCCTTGACATTTTAGAAATATTGGAACCAAAAGAGAGAAGAGCTCACGCAGATAATATGGCCTTGATATCAGAAGCTCTTTCAGGTCTCTTCTCATGGCCTCAGGGTAGGCCTCTTGATTGAGCCCTTTATTTTGAAAGCGCAGGGACTACGAGTAGCGGACATTTCATTTTGAAAGCGCAGGGACTACGAGTAGCGGACATTTCACTTGACCAGTCACTGAAAAAAAAATTGTCTGTCACTGTATTTGTCATTGTCATTTCAGGTCAACCTTCATTCCAAAGCGTCACAAGTGCCCATAGCCTACTATTAGTTAGGTGCCATTTTTGTTCCTGAATTATTTTGTCACCAATCTGGTCCTCAGAGCGTAGTGGGTGTGCACACTAGAGTGAGGTGACACGGCCATGCTTTTTTTGTTTGGCTATTAATATCAGCTGGGTTATGTTTAAATTGCATGGGTGTATTGTGTGTGTTTGGTGAATGGCACCGCCTCACCTTGACAAAACAAATGACACTGTGCCAACCTGTGAGACCCATGATTTTGCTATGGTAGTTAAATAAGAAAAGTGCCTCGTGTAGGTTTTCAATTAACTGTATTCTCTTTCCTTTAGCTATATGGTTGATGCATATGATGATGGTTCCCATGCATTATGCCCCCACCCACATGCATTTTCTATACCATCACAATCCAGACCTATATGACAAAGCCTCTATGTGACATCGCAAATCAAGCAAGCCAAAGCCAAGACTGGGTCAATCATCCTTCCATTCACATTCCCTCTAGTCGCCGCTTTCTTCTTCTACTTCAAAATGACACAGAGTTCAGTTCCCTTTCTAATTCCATTCCATCTCGACGTCAAGGCTTCGTTTCATTCCATTTGATTTCACTTGAATACCGGACCCACGACAAATAATCCATCGTGGGTCCCTAAATGTTCATTGGCTGATTATTTTAGCCCCAGAACAAAAATGACGGTTGCATCATTTACCGACTGTCACAAAGGGAGGCCAGGTGTCCCCGTTTTTTTAAAGCCCTTTCCTCCTGGCTACCTGTTGAAAACCGTGAGCATCGCCCCAGTAGATCGTTTTGAATGAGCATTGATACAAGTCTCCACAGCCAGAGAGGAGGAGGCTGGAGGAGGAAGAAGAAGGGTTCAGAAGGTTCAACCAGTCTCTTCTTCTCTCCACCGTATGTGTCTTTTATGTCCACCTGCACTCTCACTGCTTTCCCCTCACTCCTCACCACCTCCTTTCCTTTTCACTTTGCCCTTGGACCAGTTTTCCAGTGGTCACTGCCCACTCCCCCTTTGTACATACTGTAAGGTTATTTATATTTTATTCCTGTCTGCTGCCTTGCTTTTTATTTTTATTTTATTTTCTTCTCCCTTTTATTTTTTAAAGATGTATATTGAACTGTATCGGGACCATTTTGAAATGTATTTAGAGATGTTTTGGCCATTTTTAATTTGGTCTTGTCTTAAGCAAATCCTATTTTTTAATTTGCATCCGTTTGTTTCTAGTGTTTTGTTATTCAACATTTGAATATATGTATATATAATTATATATATGATAAAATTATATATAATTATATAATGCCAAATGGCCTTTCTAAGCAAGATACTGTTCAAACTTAATAAAGTTGCTTGAGATTTTATCATTTCTCTGTCTATATATTTTATGCCAGAGTGTGCGTGACAGTGAGAGTGCTATATATCTTGCCTGTCCACGCTGATAACATGGCAGAGGTCCAGTATTGTCAAACGCCTCCATGTGCTGTCTTTGCTTGTTTCAAGTCATCGTGACCATCTGATGCTCATTATAGCGGTTCTTCTCAATGAAGACGAATGGTACAGTGGTTGAAAATAATTGCCCATCCCTCACATCAGACATGCCTCTGTCTTGGAAGGCTCCTCAATCAGTGTTTAACCCTCATCCCCTTAATTATTAAATATTGACGTGCCTTTTGTACGTCACCTCTCAATTATTAATCATGGAGTCATTCGGTGTTAACAGTTGTGCGAATGGAAAACTGAACAGGAACGTGTATGGAACACATTTTTGTTAATGGTAGAATTGATATTTCTCTGTTTTGTATGTCCAGGGTCCACTGAGGAAATTCATAGCCTTGCTGTTCAGTGCATCAAGAAGATGGAAAGTCAGGGGGTGAGGAAAACATTCGATCAGCTTCTTTCTTTCATGAAATAATGCATCGTTTAGAGACGAGGCATAAAGAGAGGGTTCGTTTGGCATGTACACAAGAGCTTCACAGCTAGAGTTTAAAATCCTTGTGAAGTTCTATCAACAAAAACGTGCAATCACTGTAACATGCTGAGTTGAGTGGAATAGGCTATACGTTAAAAAAAATATGACAGGATATTACAATATGATTAATGTGTGCACTCACTGCACATCTGTGATACAGCTGCTAGACAAAGGCAGATTGGAGTATTTCTTGGTGATATATAGCTGCTGCAACCCAAGACTTTTTCTGTCACATTAGAATCACTGACGCCCAGGTAAAAAGACAAGAGGTAATATAAGGGATTATGTAGCTAATATTATAAAACCAAGCACTCTTGTGGGGGAAAAGAAATATATCTAGCCATACTCTATTAGCTAGTTTAGCATTACTGACCTTTCCGAGATCAACCTAGCCATACTAACCTAGCTATCTATGTAGTTAGCTAGCCAGCTGACCTTCCAAGATATGCCATGGTCATTGATGAATGAAAGAAAAACATGCTTTTTGACTTGAGTTCCTTCTTTGCTATCCAAGTTTGCCAGTTTGCTATCTTGTGCTCCGAAAACTGTGTGCGCTAACTGCAATAGTTGTAGAATTCCAATCTGAAAAGCAAAGGGTTTTTGTCACACAACCAAACCAACATGAGCAGCATTGATAGCATGAAATGCAATTGAGTTGCATCTCCCAAAAAGGTGTGCTGGGCAAAACAGTATAAAGAGGCTAATATGACGACAGCATCAGTGTGTAAAAGCCAAAGGCAGCCCATTTTAAAATGCTCATGCATTGACTTCTCAAAAGGCTGTTTGCTCTAAAACTCTCTCACCTCATTGACAGATGTGTCTGGGAGGAGGAGGGAGGGAGTGGGGGGGTAGGGGGTTATCTTGCCTCAACCGATCCCTTTGCATCCAATGGGCCTGTATCAGAACTCTGGACCCTGACAGATCAGCAATGTCGACCAGAACAGTGCCACCCTGTCAAGCACTTCTTGAACGGGCACTGGACCCGCATCTGCAACTACACCAGAAAATGCTTGTCACGGTATGTCACCCCGTAATTGAGAGGGATGTCGTCGGTGGCCTGGCCAGGAAGTCGGTGTGTTTGCTCGCCTTGTCTTCAGATGCTCCGGGGGGTTGCCCTGACCAACGGGGTTAAGCTGGTCTGACGTGGACGATGTGTGACAGGTCAGAGTGATGTCACAACAGGTGCAAAAAGAGAGGAAATGGGAACTATTCATTCGGACAAGGAGGACATATTGATCTGCGTATCACTTGTAGATTTGGCCTCTTGGGATTTGCAACTGTTATTATGAACTGGTGCATGTTTGCACCCAAGAATCGAACCTCATACGATTCTTTACGACACATCCCAAATAGTGTCAGGTCTTCTGTCAAAATTTTGAGTTGACAATGTGACCCCCCTTTGGACTTCCTCTACTCTGAAGAATGAATGTGGTGATGTCCCAGTCCCACACTGCACATCTGTTGAGATGTGTTAATTACATTACATTACATTACGTCATTTGGCAGACGCTTTTATCCAAAGCGACTTACAATAACACATTTTTTGTCAGCAATAGAGCAATCAACTATGGAGCACAGTCTATGACAACTACAACTTCTGAAGGAACAGTGGTACAAGTTTAGTTTTTTTTTTTTTTTTGTGAAAGAGAGAGAACAAAGTTATATATATATATATATATATATATATATATATATATATATATATATATATATATATATATATATATATATATGTTAAGATGTGATAGGCCCGCTGAGAAGTTTTAGTAAGCCCGCGTGCTGTGATGTTCTTTGAGAAGTATACTGTATATTAAATATACTGGGTATTATCACTATACCAATAAAGTTATTGTGACGTGGATCTGATTGTATGGCCAGCGGTTGAGGTGATAGTGTTTGGGAGGGGAGGGGGAGGTGACTCATGTGAGGAGATGAGCATCCCAAGGGTCAGGGGTGTCACTGCTGTTTGCAGATGATAATTGGGATTGGCCCCAAGACCACTCATTTCACCATGGGGAATGAAAGGGCCACAGGGGTCAACGATGGGCAGGGCAGGGATGGAAGGATAGGGTGACGTAGGGGCAGAGGGGGGCATTATGGAAGGGTACATATATGGAGGATGAGGAGGCTCATGAAAATCACGAGACGTCGACACTGATAAACTGTGAGACACCTTCGGCTACAGACCGGCTGAGAGACAGAAGTGAAGTGAGCCTCGGGACACCTATAGTCATACAATTATCAGAGACAAGCAGAAGTTGGGACTAAGGTAAGGACGCTTGAGATTTTAAAAAGTTGTACTGTAGGCCTATTCTATTCATCTATCAAATCCATGTAGTTGATATTAGAGTAGATGTTAGAGACAATGGTGTTGCTATTGGAATGGAACCACGGGCTCCATAGTGGGGGAATGTTACTTTTACAGGGATGCAAACTAGTCACTTTTAGGTGACAGTCACCGCTTTGATCCCAAAAATAGGGCAGTTACTGTAAGTGAATGATTTCTGAGTGGTTTTGTGTCTGCCCTGGTGTCTGTCACTTTGTTCGCTCTCCATGAGTTTGCATCCCTGTGTATAAGCTGAAACCTGTAGTTTTCAATATAAATTGGCTTTATTTTTGGGCTTCAATATTGTTCGGCAGTTTAACATTTGGTCTAATCACTTTGTTCCACACCTGAGTCTCAACATATTTAGTATCTTTAGAGGTGGGGGGGAAACTTTCTGTTTAGGTTATGAATGAAAGATCATGTGTTGTATGAAAGATCTTGAAAATGCAAAACTGCCTTGAATACAGTTAACTCATTGATTCATGGCCTCTCACTCATAAATGATTTTGGCAATTTATCCACTAAGAGAATCAGTTATTTTAGTCTTTTACTACAGTCAAACAGAAAAAAGTAAGATAATTAGCAAGAAATACAATATATTGCAGTATATCACAATCAGTATGTTTTTCCAAACAATAAGAATCATTGCATTGTTGTATCTCAGCTCAATTACCATGACAAAATTGACAGATGTAATCTGATGTGTGTCCTATAAGACTTTCTGTTCATTGTATGTAAGCCTGTGTATCCATTCGTGAATATATGAGTGCATCTCTTGGCTGAGATATATGTTAATACATCATTTAAGATTACTTCTAATCTCAAGTGGTTCACTGTTTATCTGTTAAAATCCATTCTACAACATGTGTCTCATGCTTGAAGTGTCCCTCTGCCTAGGTGGGAATATCATGTGCGTATCTCGGCTGGTGTTGCTGCTGGGCCTGCTCCTATGTGCGGGGGCTCAGCTGTCCAGCGCCCAGCACTGGTCTCATGGTTGGTACCCTGGAGGCAAGAGGGAGCTGGATTCATTCGCCACCTCAGAGGTAAGGACCAACGTCGCCGTGTGAGCCAGTGTGCAGCGTTTTCTTAGACACATTCATACATCATACATTTTCTAGAATAAAGAGTTTTCATTCCGTCTCCTTTTTTTCCCCTCAGATTTCAGAGGAGATTAAGTTGTGTGAGGCCGGGGAATGCAGTTACTTGAGACCCCAGCGGAGGAGCATTCTCAGAAACATTCTTGTAAGTGAAGCGATACCAGTATAAACCATATTACAGTCAGCAACCAAACATTCTAACAACAATAAGTGTAACTGTATTGAGTACGGTCTGTCGTCCCAATCTAATGTTGTACTCTACACTGCACTCTATAACTCTCTTCACAGTTGGATGCCTTAGCCAGAGAGCTCCAGAAGAGAAAGTGACAGGCTTCCTCGCAACTGCTTTTCTACCAAGTGCAAATGATTTGATGGATCCTCCTAATCAGTTTCCTTGTCTCATATTATGGCAAATTTGTCTTGGTCCTCTCATCTGGTCTATGATGATTCATTTGTGTCAATAAATGTTTTCCAGCATTATGGATGCTCGCTGTAGTAAACACATGTTGCAAATATAATGTCCTGTAATAAAGTATCTATTTTGTTATCAATGTTTCATTTTTGTTCTCCTAAATTGATTTGAATGGGTGGAGTCAATGTCAAAAATGTCTATAACAGTGGTTCTCAAACTTTTTCACGTCAAGGACCCCCGGCCTAAACTGACACAAATTAGACCACAGAGCCCCATTTGATAAGATTTTATCCCAGCGTCCCCCATCTGATAAGATGTTAGCTTTTGTGACTACTCTCCTGACTCTGTCTTGCAGGACCCTTGAGTCGTGATTAGGCTGATTGGGTGCACCTGGGCCATTCAGACCATTCGGCCTCTCTCCCTCCTCACCGATGCACCTTTCTTTCGGTTTTGTTTGTTTAATGTAGTTTGTAAATTGTATAACTTGTCTAGTTATTTTCCCTTAGCTCTAGTTAATAAATTATTGTTAATTTAACGTTTACTTTGTTGTATGCTTCCCTTATTTGTTACTTCCTTGAGCTGGGTTGTAACAAATGAGGGGAGTCATACACCAAAGTAAAAGATAAAACAATTTATTAACTAAAACTAATGGGAAATAACTAAACACACAAACTTAGATTAGAAGAGCATGAGTTAGGGGCCAAAACCCCGAATTATGGTCAAAATGTGTGGGCTTTTTGATTTGATGTATTGACATTTGATTACACTTGACCTTGGCCATTGGCCAATGATATCGCATTATCGATTGTCAGAACTGCGCATGCTCACACACCCACAGAGCTGAGCTAGCTAGGAAAAAGATGGAGGACAGAAGTGTCTGTACTCCGCAATTTGCGGAGTCAGACGCTGAAATTAACACTGCTAGTGCCCCTAACGCGGCTTCTGTAACAGATGCTGACAAAGTAGTAAACACTAAAATAGATAGTGCTCAGAGTGAAGGTGAGTGTGTCTGGAACGTGAAAATTCAGTCGTTTGGCTGTCCAACTAGCAAAGCTAACGTTAGCTTTCTAGCTAACTGGCTAGCCACCTCACAAGCCAGTTAGCTAGCTCCTTAGCTAATACGCTAATGTCAGTTAGCTGTAGGAGTTGTTGAATTTGTTTACAAGTCCGTGCGTACCCGAGTCGCGAAAATGTTTATTTCTCCAAACTAGAAGGGGGAAACATTAAAATATCCGGGCCCGGAAGTAGCTGCTAGCCAATTTGCTAAGTAGCTTGCAAGCTAATCTCTGCCGTCCCCACCCCAAATAGCCAGCTGAGCTCCCATCTGAGGGTACCAGGGCAGCGCCACAAAAATAGTCAGGTATTACCATGTAAAGTAAAACCTTTACACCAGGTGGTGGATAGTAGCCAGGCAATACAGGGTAGTCTAGCCTGGTAGTCAGGAAGTGCCAAGCAGTTAATTGGCAATATAGTTACATTGTTATTCAGTGAGATATATCTTATGGAATCACAAAATTAGTAATCTAAAAAGGGTTGGTCAGTATCTGTACGGGTTGCTTTGTTTTTCAGGGATGACAGATCTCATCCGCTTAACCGTCTTAAATTAATCAGTATGGTCTTAGAAGCAAATGTCATAAATCAGCAATCCCCTCACTCACTAACCTAACCTTACTTTGTAATTCACTATAGGCTGATATCCCTTCCCAATATGGGTGTGTGTAGGATGACAGAAATGGTATTCAAAATGGTATTCATACCATTGTTAAGATATCAATGGTGTTTGCTTGCTTTCAAAATTTAGATCTACGTCATAACAATGAGTTTAGCTACATCTAGGCCTAATGCTAGAAAAAATATAATAGAAAATCAGAACTTTTATTCCTTTAGCCTGAAATTGCAAAATAGCCTGAGTCTGCTGAAAAGCATCTAAATCATTCTGAAACTGTTGTATAGTCTGTTAATTGTCATTGGTGTACACATACTTAAAGAGCTCTTCAGTCTCTGTTCTCATGTTAACTACTACTGTGATAATCATTTGGTAAGTACTGTACACTGTTTGAAATATATATATATTGCATAGTCAGACAGGGTAATTCTGGTAATTTATAATCAAATAATCAAAATACTTTAATGGCAATCTTTAACTTTTTTCTATAAATCAATTATTGTACTTGCATATAGAAGGGTATGTAGTTTTACACGGCATTAAATTGGTGAAGCTGCTAAGCTGAAATACCTGTGAGAACATTATATAGGCTTTTCAGAATATTACTCCCAATATTATTTTGCATAGTTTAATACTTGAAAGGATTGCATAGTCTGTTTCACAAGTTTGTTTTTATTCCCACCAATTTGGCACTTACCAGTTACAAAGTTACAAATTATCAATCTCAGTCACCATCAACACAGCATGTTCATTAATCAATAACACAATGAGTATCTGGGAAACTAGCCCGCAAAAATGCTACCTGCCTAAACAAATCAAGGCTCAAACATTGATGAATTGATTGATTGAATGTCCTAGTCTTAGTTAGAATTGGCTAAGTAAGTGGTGTCTGTCTGTGGTGTTGTCAGTCACGATTTGTGACGGAAGTGATGTCATCAGTGATGTCACTTGAGTAATTGTGATGTCATCAGAGAGGTCACTCGAGCAACTGTGATTGATGTCATCAGTGATGTCACTCGAGCAACTGTGATGTAGTATGAGCCGATGGCTCACAGTTGCATGATAGTGCCTAGGTGGGTCTGTCTGTTAGTCACGATTTTACGACCCCACGGAGCAGGTGATTTCCATAACTGCAGCCACGGAGCATCATCTCCAGAGTCTCCACCCTAGGAATCGAGCATGCAAGGTTTTTTTTTTTTTTTTTTGTAGTGGGAGAGAGGCTTGTTTCGGATCATCGGATATCATGTAACTTGTAATTAAATTGGATTTATCATTTTCACCTGGTTTGGGCGCTGGAACCCAGAATAGGTTTGCACAATTAATCAAAAAAGACAATCACAATCATATAGTCTACTGCATTTTCCAAAATACAGGGAGTTAACATTATTTATTTGAGGGAGAAGTGTTTTTCCCCAGTGTTTTATTGTGCTGTGTGCAGAATCCCTGGCCTGTAAGTGAACATGCATGTTGGAGAAAATCTTCAATCATATTCAAACCGTGCAAATCTACAAATTGTAGCATTTCATTTTTATACCCCTCGTCTTTCCAAGTACAAAATAAAATGTATTTCTGTGAATTGTGTTAAATTACTAATTGGTTTGTGTGGTATATTCTTTGTTCTATTTAACAGATATTCATCTCACATTTTAATCAGTATGACATAATGGTGACTGACACAGCATATTCTGCCACCACAGGAGCCCTGGGCAAGGAACAGCTCCTGAAGGGTCTCCTCACTGACGACTACTGCCATGTGTGTGACGCCGTGCTGCTGTTTGAATCTCAGAGGCTGTCCCACTATGAGGTGCGTGCTGCTTCCCGAGCACTCACTGTTCACCATGAGCTATGTTACAGTTGTCTTGATTTTCTGTGGATGGATCCTTTATAACAACGTCTCCTGTATCCTGCGACTGTAGGGAAAGAAGCACACCCAGAAACTCAAGCTGTTCCTGCAGGCCAAGCGAGACGAGAAGATGAACAAAGAGTCCAGTGGCCCGCAGGTTAGCTTTCATTTAGGGATTTTACATCTGAGGTATTTAGGTGACACCCTTTATCCAGAACAACTTACAATATGAGTGGAACAGTAGAATCAATATAAACCAGATCAGCATCAGGGGCCTTTGTGCTGTACTTCGTGCCGATCTCTCTCATCATATAATGATCTTGTAAGAGAGAGGCATTTGCAAAAGAAACAAAATGAACCAGGTGCAACTTAGAAGGGAGTAGAACGCAGAGTGCAGGCTGGTGTGTAGGTATGGAGGTGCAGAGCCTCTGCAGCCCTGTGGGCCAGCACCAGGGTGTTGAACTGCAATACATTGTTTGTTTGTTTGTTTGTGTGTGTGTGTGTGTGTGTGTGTGTGTGTGTGTGTGTGTGTGTGTGTGTGTGGGAGGGGAGTCGTGGGCCGAAGACGAGGCTTAGTTGGCACATTGCTCAACTTAATTTCCTCTTTTCCACATTACTCAACTTAATGTCCTCTTTTGCACCTTGTTAATTCTCATCAGTTTATATATTTGATGACGGGAAGCATCATGTATTAGTCTGTTGACAAACCCTTCTTGCTGTGCCTATGTTTTCAGCAGAGAGCGATGACTGTGGATAAGGAGCGTTTCTGTGAGCTGTGTAGCATGGTGTTCAGTTCCCCAGTGGTGGCCCGCTCGCATTACGAGGGCAAAGTCCATGCCAAAAGTCTGCGCAAACAAGGCCTTCAGCCCACAGGCAAGTACAGGTTCACAAATCATTTGAACTGATTTATAGTCGAAGTTGAATCATATTATATTGCATTATTGTTCCGTTTTATAACAATACAATATTTCCATTCTTATATGCACCCTATAGTTGCAGCACACGTGATGGCAAAGTTAGGCATAGCTGCCCTTCTACTCTTCTAGTAAAGCTTCAGGTCATCGTGCATACATGTGCCTCTAACTGACCATCTTTCTTTTCATTGATTAGACATCTCATATCGAAAGGGAGCTGAGATGCCTACTTTACCAAACCTGGCCCAGGCCTCAACTAATGTTGATCAGACGTCATCAGCCAGAGAGGACGACACGGAGCCCCCGGAGCCAGCAGCCACCAGCATCACGGCCAGCACAGAGGTGGATCTGAGGGACCCGAACAAGTACTGTGCCCTGTGTGCCGCCTCCTTCAACAACCCCCACATGGCTCTGCAGCACTACAACGGACGCAAACACCAAAGGAACCAGGCCAGGCAGGAGCTGCTCAAAGAGCTGGGAGAGGACGCCCAACAAGGTATACAGCTGTGGCTACGCCTGGTTCACTTACAGAACTGACGCTATAGCCATTATTTAGACGTTAGTTGATGTTAGAGAATGGAATTACCACTCCTCATCCGCAATATATATAACAGCTGATATAAACCAAATGAATCGAAACCAGGAGCCAGAAAGATGTCTTATAAAAGTATATTTAATAACCATACATTCTCCTATACACTGTGTTATAGAAGAGACTGAATCTCAATGTATACATTCTGATATGTCATACATGACAGTTTGACATATGCTTTATACTGTAAGGAGGAAAAGCAGAGAGGAGGGGGATGAACTTTGGAAATGTGTGTGCGTCCACTTGAGTCTGACAGGGAAACTGTTATCAGTTGTTATGGAACTCGATGCACTGTCCAAGGCTTCAGCAAAAGAGAGAAGTCCGGGTGAATCTATATGTATGAGATGTCATGTCATGGTAACTCATAGCATAATTATGCGTATGCAATTATAGCTTATAGCTTAGGAAATGCCCATGGAACTTATATTTTTCTCCAACAGTTGATATGGAAAAAAGTAAAAGTGAGCCATATGTCTGAATGGTTGTAAGCCATTACGTCATTTCAGAATCAGAATCAGAATCACTTTTATTGCCACAGTATGCAAGTTACATACGAGGAATTTGTCTTAGTGTCTGTATGCAGCGTAGCGGTCACATCAATATACAGAAGGAAGTAGGAAGATAACTAAAGACAATCGCAAAGTTGCAAGTGCAATCAAATCGGGTAAATATATACAATATGTACATGAGTGGTGAAGTGTTCTGTGGATAATAAATATGAATTTACGTTGAATTTACATGAGATTTACAGACTGAGTTAAATAGGCGTTAAATAGGCAGTGGATTTACATGAATTTACAGTCGGAGTCAAATAAGAGTTTACATTGATTGTACATGAAATTTACAGGCTAAGTTAAATAGGCATTACATGTGCAGTGGATTTACATGAATTTCTCACCATTATTTCATTTTATGCTGGTTTTCTCTCCCTACCTCACCCTGTGCCTGTTTGCAGACAACTCCCTGACCTGTCCAATTTGTAGTGTGAAGTTTGACTCGGTGGAGATGTACCAGGCCCACATGCAGGGGAACAAGCACCAGACTAAGTAAGATCAGGAGAATTCCCACAAACACACCAAGTACCCTATTACTGTTCCATCATGCATACAGCACTTTCAGAATTCAGTCTGTGCAACACTACACACTGCAACAACTTGACATGTATTGCTGTTTTTCACGGTTGTTGTTATTATTGTTTGTTATTGACCAGGGAGAAGAAGGTCGTTGACCTGTGCAAGTCCCAGCAGAAGGTCTACAGCACGTTTGCAGACGAACTGGCCGATTACGTCCAGGTCCAAAAGGCCCGCGGAATCAACCCAAACACCAGCCACGCTCTCCCTCAGAGAGACACGGAAGGCCAGAGAGAGATGGAGGGTGAGGAAGAGGAAGGAACCAGCACGGCGGACAGTGTGCAACTGAAGCAATCTAGGCCCAACCTTCCTCCCCCATCGAAACCCCCTCACCACCCCCATCCTGGTTCTTACTACCCCGCTGCAGGGTGGCGTCCTCCATATCAAGGCAACCCAGCTAACTACAGAGGAATGTCCTGTGGCTGGGAGCACAACTTCCCTCCTGCGCCCGTCGCCGGCGCCGGCTCGCCACAGTTCACTGGTCGACCCATGGCGAAGAGGAGGCGCAGAAACCAGTCAAGCTCCTCCTCCTATACTAGCTCCTCCTCATCCTGGCCTTCGTCGTCCTCCTACAGCAGTAGCAGCGACAGTGACGACAGCGAGCACAGGCACAGAGAGAGGAAGAGGAGGATCAGGAGGAACAGGGCTGAGAGAGGGAGGAGGGTGCGAGAGGAGGATTCGGGCGAGGAGAGGAGGGGAAAGCGACAGAGTGGGGTTAGAGGTGACGACTCGGAGGAGAGGAGAAGAACAGAGGAGGACGCCGAGTCAGAAAAGGAGCGGAGGAGCAAAAGGCATAAAAGTCACGGCAAGGGGAGGAGACCCGAGAAGAGATGCCGCGAGGAGGAAGATGGGGAAAGGGCAATGAAAGATTTAAAGCCAGAAGATCTGATGGAGAAAAGAGAAGGCACTGAGGTGCATATGCGGGCAGAGAGTAACATCCAGCAGGGGGAGGGAGAGCAGGCCAAGCCGTCCAAAGGCAAAAACAGGAAAGAGAAGAAGAAAACGAAGGAGAAAGTAGACACTAGGACGGAAGAGGAGAGGCTGTGGGATGAGTCCATCCTGGGCTTGTGAATTTAAGAGGCTTTCTTAACTGTTGTCATTTAGGCCTATAGATACAATCCTACGTATTGCATATCTCATACCCAATGTTAATCCACATAAACCCATGGCAAGTAACAGTTAAAGCTATCTTAACTCTAGCTTGATAACCCAACAGTGTTATTTTGCATAGGCATGCTAGCTGGCTAGCCATGTTTAGTTCACTTGTTTTTATAGGCAACTGGAAGGACACTCGCAGGGCGCACACCTCCACCAAGGCCAATACTCCACTATGCTATGATAATTATGTAAATGTGAGTCAGATCCAGATCCACTTCACATTTTAGCGGGTTCTTCCTTGGCCCATGCTACACCGTTCCATGAACTTTCATGAGAATCGGCCTGGCAGTTTTTCCGTAATCATGCTGACAAACAGACAAACTGCACCGAAAACATTACCTCCTTGGTGGAGTTTATCTCTCTGTCATATTTGAGCAGTGTGTTTGAGGGGAAGGGCAATCACATTTCCCATTCAAACCTAAAATGTACATTTATCTGCTTTATTTTTCACTTTGATACTCGTTAATGTATTTGATTGTATTCCTGCGCACACTTAGGAATGGTTGGTTGTAATATCCAAACGTCTTCACATGTTCTAACCTATTGTTTGAAATGATTTAGTCCTCTTAAGTTAAACTATTTGAATGATACATCTGTGTTCCTGACTATGATTTGAGAGGTTGAGGTCCCTTTCACAGCCTGTGGTTGGTGCTGTTGAACTTTATTCAGAGCATCAGTGAGCCAAATGAAAGCCCATGGATGTTAGAAGCTTAGTCATTTCTTTTCTCCTGAAACTATGTGTGCTTTCACTTAATAGGCACACAGGGTCAAGTAACGTTATTGGAGAAGTTGGGCTGATTTCAGTTACTCTCAGTTAATAGTTTTGGTATGTTGGATATAGTGGAATGACAAAAGTATTGCTGGCAATGAAACAAATCTGAGCTGTCACATACTGCAGTACATAACATGAAAAAAAACGTAATCTGCAGTGCAGTGGTAGTGTGTGTGTGCGTGTGTGTGTGTGTGTGTGCGCACGCGCACGCGCGCATGTTTGGATGTATTTGTGTTTGGGGTCAGACAGGTGCAAAAGTAGAAAATGAGGACAGCTCTTTACAAATCCATGTTCACATGCATTTAATGTCAATACAACTGAAAAGCATCAATTATTTCAAAAGTAACATTGCCTACTTCTGTTGCAATATAATGAAGATAAAAATAGCAAGTACCTTTCAGTAATTACTTATGTAAAGTGAAATTTCACTTTTTTTTACGATAATGTAGCTCTATATGACTGTAAATGTTTGACTAATTTTGGTGCTTCTGGGGATCCATAGTGCCTTCAACTTGCTTTATATTAAAACAGACTAGAAATCAAGTTGTAACAAAAACACAAACGGCAAACTAGACCATGGCAATATTTCAGTATGCATCCAGACTCACGTGCTTATGGATTTTATACAGCACATTGACACAGTATTTAGACTTTGTTATGACCTCTGTTATCTCAGGCAGTGCTCCGTGTTCAGAAGGGGGTTCAAATATCTGAGATGTAGCTAGCAGGTGGGCCTATAGTCCTTAAAATCCATATATCTTTCATATTCATACATTTCCATATTTATTCAAATAAGCTCGGCTATAAAACTGATCGGCAACCAGTATAGAGAAGTTGAAATAAGGCTGATCTGATCTCATGGGATCCTGGCACGGCTGGCAGCAGAATTGTGCAGATCCAGACTCATACCGTGGCTTGTTGAAACTGGAGAACAGGTAGTACAGTATTCAAACCAATATGACAGAGAGCAGTGTAGCTCACTGATGATAAAAGACATGAAGACATGTCTGAACCATGTGTTGTTTGAAACTTAAACATGAGTCCAAGATCAATGATCAGAATTCTTAGATATACATGCCAATCAACATTGTTTCTTTACAATGATCAGTGTTGATTGCAGGGGGTGGAGGGGGAGACCTAAAGGAGAGAAGTGACAATCCCCAGTGCGGCTAATGTAGTCTACACTGGAGTCCTGTAGGCTTGCATGCTGTAAGGTGAAGACATTCTACCAAAATGAAAATCTTTTCAGTTGTAGTTACAGTATATTGGATTTGCTTATTAAACCACTGTGAAGCAGGTCCAAATGAATACTAAAATTTGCAATATACGTTGTATATTGCTAAAATATAGTAAGTGCTAAAATAAAGTGTTTTGTCTGAAAATAATACGTTTTAACAAAATTGAGTGATAAAAGTTGAGACATGAAAGGGCAAACAGCTTCTCAGCATGTCAACCTTTTGTG
>NC_139649.1:8506129-8511129 GCF_964638095.1 Poromitra crassiceps
CTTGTTTTGATGATAATGTTTGTGTCTCTGCTGCCATATTTCCAGTTTTACCGTTGAGTTTTTCGTACTTTTTCCTTGATGCACTGGTATTTACCTTACTATTCCACTTTCCAATTCATTTCAAGTTGAATTTGGTACAATAGGAGTTAAACTGGTTCTTTGGCGCCGTCACTGAATCCTTTTCCTCAAAACCTTCTGAAGACCAACTGATGGACAAAGTCCTTTTGGAAAGTCTCAATAAGAGTGAGAGGTTCCTGGGGCCAAATGGCTAGAGAACACTGTTCTTGGAAACATTTGTATTAAAAGTTCTATGGAAACAGGTCCTATACTGTAGGTGATATGGACAAAATCACAATAGTGTTTGTGTTTGGCCAAGAAAGATCCCATTCCATGCTTGAATTTATAGCGTACAGAATCACGAACGCCATACTAGACCATGCTCCAGAGAGCGATGGAATTTGTGCCACACAGTATGAGCCGTGTATCTTCTGTTCATATCCCAAAAGCCTCCCTCTGTTTCCCCTCCCAGGTTCCAGCCAGATCCTGCATAAAGAAAACATCACTGTTCTCTACCCTGTGATCAATGGTTCAGAGACAGTTGATTGTGATTGCCTCAAATACGCCTGTCAGGTTGTCTTCTGGTTCCGCACTGTTCCCAGCAGCCACAGCGTAGAGTTTCTACTTTCCTACAACAATGCTAATCGCTACGGAAAAGTCTTTGGAAAAGATGTGGAGGTGAAGCGCTACAAGGCCAGCAAGAAGGCTACGTCTTTTTCGCTCCTCATCAGCAATCTGGCCGAAAAAGATGCAGGGATCTATTCCTGCCTTCTGAAGAACCAAGATCAGGAGGACGTCTGGAGGACTGGGGCTCTTCTCCGACCCGGAGGTTTGTATACCGTATAGCTGGAAGAACCTTACATCTACAGTATGTACTTGAGTTAACGAAAATGTTCTCTACATCTGACTGAATTCAGGTGGCAGATACTGCATCACACTGTTTAACCTCGTTTATTATAAAGTAGATGGCACAATGATTGTGGGATCAAAATATAGATCTTCAGTAATACTGAGAAATGGAAAATATAGCCTATGGAAAGGTTAAAGCATAGATGTGACCTTTTAACTGAACTCTATTTTGCCAGCTTTCTCCACTTATCAATTCTGAACAAACTCGTATCAGTTGCTTTATAGTTACTTATAGTATGCCTTGCTTGCCTGGGTGTGGCTCTCCAATACAGTCCTATAGGGCCAATGGACACATCCAAAATCAACCCCAAAAGCATAGCATGTGTGATTCCTCGCCTGTAATAAACATGCCAATAAAAAAATATATATATATATATATATCCCAGCTAGGCCTTTCTCATACAGTTTTGATGCCACCTTGGTCATTGCGCTTCCTTTTTTAGATGCGACCAGCAGCTCTATGTCACTCTGTCAGTTGGTCGGTCGGTCGGTCGGTCGGTTGGTCCACAAAAAGTTTACCACGCTTTAACGGCCACAGTTTTTGCCCTATAGGTGTCTGAAATTTGGCATGGCATGGCATCGAATCAAGTGTGTGTGTGT
The DNA here is from genome assembly GCF_964638095.1 of Poromitra crassiceps. Lineage (NCBI taxonomy): Eukaryota > Metazoa > Chordata > Actinopteri > Beryciformes > Melamphaidae > Poromitra > Poromitra crassiceps. Next base: position 8,507,696 of record NC_139649.1, read on the forward strand.
GTGTGTGTGTGTGTGTGTGTGTGTGTGTGTGTGTGTGTGTGTGTGTGTGTAGCTGTCTGTTTTTGTTCAAGCCAATCGGTTAAAAGAAGGCGGTGGGGGGGCAAAATTTCCAAAATGCCGGGTGGCAGATAGGGTGAGCTGCCCCTGCCATCCTGCATTTTGGAAATTCGCATAATGTGGTCGCGGCTATTGCAAAGATTCGTGCTTGTTTTTCTTTATGTGTATTTTTTGTGTACCGTAGCGCAAAATAAATAGTTCAAGTTGATAAACTGAAAATTAAATAGATATGAGCGTCAATGTGTTTCCATAGATATTATTTTTGATGCTTTTGCGGTTGACTTTTGGGGTGTCCATTGGTCTCACAGGATTGTAATGGAGAGCTGCGCATCAAGATAAGTAAGATGTTAGAAGCTCTATAGTGAAGAATCTGATTTGACCAGTATGATGGAAAAAGATGGAAAAAATAGGGTCCAGGTCAAAAATGGCTTATGCTTTAATCCCAGTATTTTAATCTGTGATGTGTCTAAAAGGAAAAGATTAGAAAAATGGCTTTAAACATTCCACAACATTCTATTTTCTACAGTGTCATTCCACCCAAAGCATAAAAATAAATACTTTCCCGTTTGTTTTATGAAAATAATTATTCACCATGATGTACTGTACTATGGAGATTAAAGTAATCAAATCACTCAAAAACTCAATATACGTGCAAAACTCATTTTCAACCTATTTTATCTCATTGCCAAAAATGTGTAGCAGCGACATGTGAAGGGTTTTCCCAGACCTCCACATCTACCACAGTCTGTGTAGCTGCTCTTTCAGATGTTTCTTTAGAAGAGTAGGTCTATCTTTCCATTCTGTCTTCATAATGGTCACTAATGCCTTCTCTTTTCGGCTGTTTGATGTGTGACAGTGGCCCGTCCAACACCACCTCCTAAAATAAAGCCGGGCCCGCCCAAACCCAAACGGACTAACACAGACTGTCGCTGCAACAAGAAGAAGACTTACGGTACGTTATCCAGAATTTAGGTCATTGAGGCTCTGCGGGCACTGTGTTTTCAAAAACTCATTGCATGTTGTGTTTTGTTTGAATATTTAATATCTCACGTCTGTTTTATTTGGTTGTGATCAATCTGGGCAGCCATCAGTCTGATGTATGAGACATATATGTGTCATCGTACTGCAAACAATGATGGAAGTGACGGGACGTCCGCTCTACAGCGGGAACCCCGAAATATCGACCGTCTGTCCCAGAGTCATATTATTCGTCAGACTGATAGACTCTGGCTTCCCAGATTGGGTTATTATTGTTTGCAGCGCTAATTAATTTGTATGATGACATTATACCAGATGAGACATCACAGGTACCATGTCAGTATCACATACATTGTATTTTCCTTCTGTCAAATATATTTTCAAACAAAGCTTAACCATGTGCATTGATTGCCATATAAATACAATGGAAAAGGTTGTGGTGTAGAAACAATGTGTAACAGGTTTATAGTGGGGGGTGGGGGGGCATGTACAGTAACCATCTGAATTGATTGATTATATTACGATTACGATTACGAAAACTTTATTGTCCACAAGTGGAAATTCGTCTTTGGTTCCACCGCAGACATGTCTCAAAAGATAAAACACAACAATACACATGACAAACACATGAAAGAATGCAATTATGACAAAGAACCCGACTAGCCATCCACAAAATGACCACACATCCACAAAACAGTCAACAGGCTACACCTCCCAATGCAGGTCAAAATTACAAATCATAGGTCTACGACCTGTCCAATTCCAAAACAATTTAAAAAACATTCAGGAGAAGACCTGCTGTACAAAAAACCTCAGCAAAGTAAGAAATTAAAACACCACCCTAAGCAGAATCTACCACATCCTAGTTTTATTTATTGCCATGACAGCATCTGGGACAAAGGACTTCTTATAGATGTTCCTCTTTGCCATCGGTATCAGGTGGTAACTGTATGAATAGGCCTACCATGTTACTGTAACAAGCTTCAATGTATTTCAATAAAAGCATCTATATTGTGTGTTTGCTCCAGATGGTTGTGGCTTGGTTCACTGGCCATTGGTTGGGCTTTTTTGGGGCCTGGTCGTGGGTCTCATCTACACACTGTACTATTTCAGCCGTGAGTAGACCTCGACTTTAATGCTATATGAATATTAATTCTGCAGGGAGTGTGATGTTTTCTTTGAAATGTATTCAGGCCAACAGTGTTGTTTGAACGCTTGTTTTGTTTACAGGGCTGCCCAAAAAGTGTCGACACCAGTTTGCGAAGTAAGTAGACCAGTACAGAGTATGAAGATGGCTGCTTTTATTTGACCTTTTTAGCACCTAAATTTTTTTTTTATATGGACCTCATAAATTCCATTCCTTATTCAAGTTCGCCTCTGCATCTGCTTGTACCATAGTTGATCCATAATCTCTTTGCTTATCTTCACCCAAGGAAAAGGCGGACAACCTAAAGCAAAACGCACCTACAATCTACATCTGACTCAAAGTATGTACTTTATTTATACCATCATAGTACCACTGTGTACATGTGCAATATCTGTGCTGCATGTCATGTTTTCAGCTTGAAGTAAATCTGTGATGATAGCAGCCATGATTAGAGGATGTTTATGCCGCATGATTATGACCTGTCCTCCTGCACAGTAACACTGGCTTTTGTGATTGCAGTGGTTGGTTGAAGTGCTTGACCACCAAGATCGACTCTACTCTCAACAATATGTCATCTACTTACAATCAAGTGTGTGCCTATAGACAAATACAAGTTTGATGTTTTTACAACAGCAATGTAGTTCTTAGTGTGTGTGTGTGCTAATTGTTTTTTATTTGTTTGTGACCTTCTATACTATAGTAATGATTTGGATTTGTTAATACATAATTATACATCTATATGTAGATGACATGATCTATCATGTCTGCCAGTGCTTTTTCAGTTCAGCAGGTTATCTTTTTAACTTTAAAAGCATTACAAAAAGACGGGTTGATGCTTTTCTTTAGAGCCGACAATATCGATGATACTAATGTGTTATTATGTACCTTATCAATTAAACAAAACAATCAACTGAGAAACGTCCGTTTTCACAATTCAGATACAATAAGCGCTCATATGGCAGGGAGATCTGAAAACAGCTCAATAGAAATAGAAATGGCTATTTCCTCTCCCTATTTATTGTACATACTGTAAACATGTTTTTCTATTATAAAGTATTTTGAAGCATTCTGTTCATAGGGCTATCTTGATGACTGCATCATTCTCAATGAGATTTTACTGTGTAAATATCAAATCAATAAAAACCATGTACAGTATTACCAATCAGTTACAGTGCCAGTGGGCTTTCTTTGTGATGGATGAAACAAGTTATTGGTGGTTACACCTGATTTTAAGCTCGTCTGTTCTTGAACT
>NC_139649.1:8516129-8526129 GCF_964638095.1 Poromitra crassiceps
CTCTGTCTCTGTCTCTCTCTCTCTCTGTCTCTCTCCCACACTTCTGTGTCCTCTCATGATACGTCTGTCAATAAAGCATAAAATGTCTGGGGGAAAAAACATAAAGGAAGAGCTCTTATCTTTGTTTTTTTACCATTACATTTTTCAGAGACTTTATGACACCCCCCCCCCCCCCACACACACACACACACACACATACACACACACACACACACACACACACACACACACGACAGCTTTACGTTGATTGACAGCTGAAATTACAATTTTAATTTTAAAAACCAGACAGGTCAAACTTTTTACAGCGGGATTTTGGCCGGACTCTGTTCTCTCTCTCTCTCTCACTCTCTCCATATGTCGCTCACTCAAAGGAAAGCCAAGCTACCTTCAGGTACATTCAATGAAATTCAGCTTGGGGTGTGTAGTTTACCATGTAAGCTTCAGTCCCCCCACAGTAAATCCAGCGTGCGGCATTTTGTTGCATGTTCTTCTCTCTTCCTCTCCAGCTTTATGTTGATTGACAGCTGAAATCTAACATTTTTTAAACCAGACAGGTCAACCTTTTTACAGTGGGATTTTGGCTGACCTCTGTTCTCTCTCTCTCTCTCACTCTCTCTTAAGGTCTCTCGCCCACATGAAAGTGAGGCTTCCTTCAGGTGCATTCAGTACATTCAGCTTGGGGGGTGGTGGTTGCTTAAACCTGCACTAAACCTCTGGTGTCACTCCATATTTACTTGCTTTAGGGCAAGGTGTCACAATAGTCTACTGGAAATTTCTTCGACCCAGTAATGTTGTTTCCTAACTTTTATGATTGAAATGTCATATGTATGCCTAGTGAATGAAATTCGACTTGGTTGCTAAGAGTTGCATTTTGGGCAATTTGAGTAATTACCATAATGAGCTAATTAATCACCAAAACTGGAAATTAGCATGAATTATATAAATAGTGAGGCTGAAACTATGAAATTGTTATACTGTATTGTTGCTTTTAATCAATTTAGAAAGATGATGATCTAGAGTCTAAATTGATGTTTGGAAGTCCAGAAATTAATCTCCTGCCATAACTGAGTCTACTTAACTATTTCTAAATAGACTAAAAGCTAAAATATACAGTAGCCTTTTTCAGATTTTGACCTATAGCCATGCAGGCACTTCAAAAGTCCTACAGAGAGAAATGCAGTCATACAGAGAGAAATACAGCAACAGTGGAAGTGCCTTTGTGGTTCACTGTGCATGTCAGCTGCCTTTAGAGAGGGAGGTTGTGAGTTCTAACCTAGAATGTGCACAGACTGAACTTTCATCTGTTTTATTTGTTTTTATTTTTAAAGTTATTTGTATTTGAAGAAAAGTGGAAATAGGTGTAACAATCTTATTTTAGTTTTTATTACACTTCTAATTTATTTGAGGATATTAGAGCCAGCCACAAGACAGGGTGATGCTGTAATATGTCTCCTCCATCGGGAATCGAACCAATAATCCACCTGTCAGTTAGCGACAGTGACACAGCGACTCTTCCTGCTGAGCTATCAGCTGTCTGGAGCTCACCTTCAGAATTCTACACACTGTGTTCACACTGACAACAACACAGAGCATAAAGAGTGAGATAGGTTGGAATTGAACAGGTGAGCAGCTGTTTATCTGACTGAGCTAGAGTCAGAGACTGACTAGACTCCTACATCAGCTTATTTATATCAGTGTTCAAACTACTGATGATGATAAAAATAGCATCACTGGTGCTGCTTCAGGCAGGAATTGAACAAACAACCTTCGACCACCACAAAACATCCACATGTTTATCTGACTGAGCTATAACAAACTTGTAATGTTTTCATATTGTAGTGTTAAACATTGATCTGTCAAGTTCTTTACCAGACTTAAGAGCCTGAAAATCTTTAGTAAATATCCTGCAGTCTTTTTCTTTTTTTAAGATTATTTTTTGGGGGGCATTTCTGCCTTTATTTAGATAGGACAGTATAGGCAGACAGGAAAGGTGAGGATAGAGAGGTCAGAGGTCACGATCAGATACAGATCAGCACCTGCAGCTGGATTTAGTGTCTGGCTCAAGGACGCCTCAGCTCTCTAGACTAATAATAGATGTCCCGATGAATTCAATATCTGTCCTGATGAATTCAATATGTGATTTGTGCAGGGAGGACCAGTTTGCAGTTGTGTTTGAGTGCTGGGTGAGGGTAGAGACATAATTATGCCACCGTGGCCCTCTGTGGCCCTCAGTTCATCCCAGCCTTTTCAGCCGACATGTAGATCGCTGCATGGTGTGCCTGCCAGCAGCTTCTGGATGAAGCCATGATGTCGTTCGATGCTTCAAACCAGCGGGAGGTGAGACGACACAGATGAGGTGGGCTCCACTTCAAACCGTGTTGCAGACCACCAGCATGGTGCTGCACGAGTTCTCTGCAACTCAGCTGCAATGATCCCATTTGACATCGTCGAGAAGAAGGTTACAGCTGGGGCGTGGTTAGATATCTCACCGAATTATCTCGTAGCAGACTCGTACAGACACCAGAAAGAGTAGTTTGGCAGCTATAACGACGTCTCCAAGATGGAAATGGACCAAAAGAGGATTCAGATGCTTTTCCTTCTGCTTTTATATCAAAGTAAGTTACTCTAATCTGTGTCTTGTGGCAGCTTCAAAGTAGTATTTAGCCTATTGCTTTTTGGGCACCTGCAAATAAGTCTGGTTAATACAATGAAATGTCAATAAAACATGTGTTTTAATTACAACTTGGCAAATGATATTCTCTTTCTGCTCTTTTAGACATTACTTCAGGAGCTAATACAGGGGCACGGGTCACCAAAGAACAGACGGCTGTCGAAATCAAATGTGAGCCGCCGCCGCCGCAAGCCTCTCTTGTCATCTGGTTTCGAGTGGTGGACAATGGGATGGAATTCATTGCATCTTTCTCCACGGTCAGCGGCAATTTCAAGCTGGGTTCACCCTCCTACTACTCCATCTTCGATGGAGGAAAGATGTCAAAAAAGATCTTAGTGCTGAAGTCATTCGACAAAATCCGTGACAGTGGCACCTATAGTTGTGCATATTCTACCCAAAACAAACTGGTTTTTGGTCCAGTAACACGACTTGTTGGAGAAGGTGAGTGTGCTGGTACCATATCAGCTTTAACAGAACTTTTATAGGCTATCAGAAATCTGTTGTATAATGATGATGCATCTGATAAATGCATTTCAATAATAATTTGTATTACATTATTTTACCTTTCCTCTTCCTTTAGAACCCGTTAAAACGACGACAAAAGCACCACCAACCGCCAACACCAAGCTGAATCCCTCCACATCTACCAAGGCGTGTGACTGTACCAGCCAAGACAAGCAAGGTAGATGTACTTACTGTACATTAAGAGAGTATTAACACAGCAGCGGTTCCTATGTGGCTCTTCATAATATAGGCTCAGTGAGTCCTTATCAACTGAATATTTACCACTGATACAAGTTAAAATGTGATTTATGATTAAATTGAAATGAACACTACAGCATGTTTTGCAGGGGAGGAGACGAATCCTTCCATGTTGTGCAATGTCATCATATTGGGCTCGCTGGCTGGTGCCTGTGGCCTTCTTCTTCTGCTCCTCATCGTCACCATCTGCTACTGCAATCGTAAGTCTAACTTCCCCCATAGCTTATTAACAGAGCCTTTATGTAGGCCACTGTATGTCAAACCCTTAAAGATTAATCCACTCTACTTTGGCCTATCAAAATCCCCGGACAGTTTTTAATATTTGGAACCCTATTCTATTATTTTTTTCCTACATTCTATTATATCTCCTGCTTTCCATAGTTGAATCTGTTAAAAACATTTTTAGTAACAACACTGTTGATTTGCTGCAGGGATCAGGACACGCAGATGTCCACACCATTACAAAAGAAGGTATGTTTTCTGTCATTTGATTTCAGTGTTTTACAGACATAAACCAGCCATGGATGAAGTGTAATATTGTTTTCCTTATTGCCTTCATGTGCACTGAACTGACTCACTGAAATACTGTTTTATTAAACTAGTTGTTTGTTCTCCCATGCAGACCGCGGGCGATGGCGCCAGGAAAACAAGCGATGGCGATCTAACTGGTACACGTTCAGTGACCTTCTCTATCTAATACCATTCCCTTTCAAGTGGGGTCTTGGTGTTGTTATTAATGATGTTGTATTAGAAGATTATACAATTATTGATATTACTGAAATACATATCATCAATCAATGAACATCAAACATCATATTTACAGAAGTCATTAACTTAATGTCTATTGTAGAATATTTGCCCCCAAATTAAATTCTCATTATTTATTTAGATATGATATAAAGATTAAAAAAAAAAGTTTTAAACTTTAACGCATCAAATAGGCTGTTCCGGTTTAGAAATTTTTTGAAAATGGCCTAAACCACTGGAGCATTATGCATTAATTATACACAATATGCCCATAAATGTTAATAGTAATTGAAAATCGGTTTAGATCTGGTCACAGACTGACCAGATCTCCATCTTTCAAGAATGTAAAGGAAAGTTGATCTAAAATTTGGATAAAAGCCTTTTTACTTTTGCACGTATTTTAACCTTTTATTATTTGTACTATTTCTCTCTGCTTACATTCTGTTGACATAGTGCCGCTTCACTCACTCAAACTTTTTGTGATTTAGTTTGCGTCTCTTCTTGTGTGTATATCCACAATATATATTTTTTATACATTATATTTACTCTGTTAAGATTATGGGTCAAAGTTATTATGAAGTACTGAGAATTTTAGCTATCCGGATTTTTTTAATAACATTTTTGAAGATGCAAGCATCTATGGTTTTTAAATATTGAGTAACACATATAAAGTAATTGTTTTTTCCTTTTAAAAATGAATGTACAGGATTTTGTAATTAACCCCCACTGTCTGCAGATTTGTGAGCTATTGTAAATAAATAAAGATAATACAGTTCAGACAAGCAAGCCCTCGTAAGACTAAAATGATTTGTATTTGACCTTTATTTATATTTCTTCTTATTTTTTACACATCAAACCCACTCATTTGCATTATCATCAGTCATTCAGGGCCTTGGCATAAAAATATACGTTTTTAGATGTTTTTCGAGTTTGAGCAGAAGACATTTGCCACTCAGCGCTAAGCCCCCCAGAGTCAAAAGGAAGTGGTCTTCTACTATGCAGAGTGAAAAACCACCAAGTCTGGAGTAGAGAGAAAAATACTCATTGGAGATTCTTTTCTCTCCCTTTCATTTTAATACAACGCACAAATTACAATCAACTGCAATTCCCCTGCACCTTCGAGAAACCAAACGCCGTGTTCTTTCTTCTTCTGCAGTACATATATCACTATCTTCAGCATATATCCATACAGTATTTTGGCATTTCATATTAGGATCTTTTGACAAATCATCTCATCCGTGTTGAGAGTAAATTTGTCTTCCCTTCTTTTCGGCACAAATATAATCAAATAGAAGCCAGACTCTACATACAGCAACTACATACACAGTTCTAATTTTCAGACGTTATTTATTTAATTAGCATTCCCACATTTAAAAGATCTCTCTTATCTTTCGACTCACACCCGAACAAGTCTTGAAAAAAACAAATCTTGGGAAAGAAAGCTATATTGATTTCGACTTTACAGCTGAAAGCGATCGCCTTGTGGGACTGTGTAAATTATACAGTGTTGTCGTATAAAGAGCAAAAAAATACTTTTTTTTTTACAGTAGGCCTATACAAGGCGGTTCACAGAGCCTGTAACCACCGAGGTTCACTTGTAAGTGCACTTTTGGAAACCTATTGCTTTTTTTTCTTCCTACAAGGCCAAATACATACAAAAGACCCTTCTCTTGATAGATATTGCTCTACAGAAAGTAAATGGCATTTTTCAAGGAAGCTCTCAGATACAGAATCAAGCAGACCACATCCTGTAAATCCTTTTACACATCTTTTTAATATTGTAAACTAAAAGTGTTGCCATCAATATAAGCAAACTAAGCTGTACACTAGTGTCGTAATGGCATCTAACCACAGAACAATAGAAAACTTGGCTTCTCTGTGTACATGAAGATTGCACAAACATCCCGATCCTATACAGCCACTCCGTGCTCTGCTCCCACGCCAGCTGACAGCCGCTGCTGCTCCAACCGCCAGGCAACATCGTGACAATGTTGCGCCGTCGGAAAAACAGAGACCGCCAGCTGACGTTTGGCAGGCAGGACTGACGGGCCACGCCTTACATCCCTCACTCCACACAGCAACCGGCAACCTCCAACAAAAATACTGTACAACAAACCTTCCTCAAAATCCTTCTCTTTCTCCCTCTCGTCATTATCTGTCCATCACTCGCTCTATCTTCGTTCTCTCTCATTTTAACAATTCTTTCCCTTTATTTTCTCAAAGGACAGGAAGCAAACGCTCCCGATCCTCGGCTATGTGTGAAAGCAAGTCTGCACACAGAGCAGTGTGTGTGTGGGTGTGTGTGTGTGTGTGTGTGTGTGTGTGTGTTTGTGTGTGTGCGTGCGTGCGTGCGCGCACACGCGCGTTACGGTATCAACAGGTTTGTCTTTCATCCAGTATACATTCTCGACCATTTAGAAAAATAGATTCATCATCCAGAGAGCAGCTCCCTCAGTAACGCTTCCCTGTGGCTGGGAGGAGGAATTGCACCGAGAGCCTGCAACACAACACAACACATCACACCACACCAGCAGCAGCAGTCAGTGGAGAGGCTTGGAAGCGTGCCACATCATTCACCATCAGTTCAAAAGGTATTTTTCTCACTCGTGCACAAAAGAACGGAAACACTTCGTACCCGAGCGGTCTAGCTCTTGCCTCCCTTCTTTGTGGATGTTGGCACGACGTCTGAGCTCGGCTGAGCAGAGAGCTGGTCGAGGGCAGGTGGATCCTCTGCGTGGTGCTTCTGAAACACCAGGTCACAGTTAGACAAATAAGAGGAAGTAGAGGGAAAGAGATAGACTTAATGAAGTGCGCTCAATGGGTCAAATAAACAAGTCAGCGAAGCGGCGACAGCAGATGACATGAAGCGGCGTGCAGGCAGGAGCAGATGGGCTCCTGAGACAGACGGTTGGACTTTGCCAATGCATTTGTCCAGCAGCACATATTCAGCTTGCTTTATACGTCCCCATGCAGCAGGTCATTTACTTACTTTGGACTTTGACTTTGACTTGCTCTTGCCCTGTAACAAAGTAGACACCTTGGGTTAGGGTGGACAACTCCAGGGTGATCACTCACTCACACACATACAAATAGTGTAGTAGCCGTACTGTACCGCACTGCAGCTGCTACCATCACGTATGACTAATGTTCAATAGTATGTTAATTAGGCATAATGCTATTTGCACCTAACAGAATGTTATTATGTTTAATTATGTTTAAAGTATGTTCATGCCATTTGCACACATGTGCCACTGTCTGTGGCGTGTCTTACTGCTTTATTGCTTGTTGCCTCTTGCTTTTATTTATTTTTTATTTTATTTTTTGCACTATGTTGTAACGGAGTCTACAGCACAAGAATTTCACACGTGATACTTGTACTATGGAGTGACAATAAAAGTCTTGAATCTTGAATCTTGAATCACAGCTAGAGAGGGGACTTCCACACATGAGCCTAACGGCACCACAGAGGGCGCTATGCAACACTTTTTTTACCAAGTGTTGAATGAGAGGATCTGCTTCTATTCTCATCGTGCACAGATGTTGCTTTTACCTTTGGCTTGTCGCCCTTGGGTTTGAACTCTGGGTGGTCTGGGAGCAAGGTGCCGGCCAGGGAGTCCAGGACAGGACCTGCCATTGGCTGAGAGGGGAACACAATAACAGTTACAGGACCTGCCATTGGCTGAGAGGGGAACACAATAACAGTTACAGGACCTGCCATTGGCTGAGAGGGGAACACAATAACAGTTACAGGACCTGCCAAACCTTCACCAGCTCATAATGCATTCAGTTACTCATGCTGGAGGTAATAATATACCACATTTTCTTACAAATAAATGTCTGATATAACAGACTGATATAACAGAATAGTGATAGTGATTCAGCCCGTATAGTGACTGAAAGCCTTTATGTTTGCTGTTCAAAACAGTAAGGAAGCGATGCATTTTGCGTTTCTGGCAGCAACAAACAGTGGTATTTCTTTTGAATAAACAGAACAACTCTGTAAGTTAGCATGATCAGAGATAACCACATAAGAGCGCCGCCTGCAGACACTCAAACTTCATCAACAGAAAATCCAAGGAAAAAACACTCTTGAGTGTCGTTACTATTTAACTATTGAACAGCCATTGCTCTACCTTGAGCGGCTCCGAGTCCAGTACAGGAGGAACCAGCTGTGTTGTGGCTGTACAGGAAGCAGCTGGTGCAGCTGGCTTGGGAGGATCAGAGAAGTCACTGGACAGCAGGTCCAAGGCTGCTGTATCATCTATAGACTTCTACAGGGGAGAGAGAGAGAGAGGAGAAAGACCATCTCAATCACATTCTGACTGCATGTTATCGGTATGGGATGGCTTTAGACTCGTTTTATTTGACTGTGGTCTTCTTTAAGCGCCTTGAGATAACTCTTGTTATGATTCTGTGCTATATAAAAATAAAATTGATTGATTGATTGACTCTGCTATCTGTTGTCTCACCTTCTTGGGTACTTTTGCTGCTTTGGCCTTGGCTTCTTCTGCCATTGCCTGTAAAATAGAATGAACATAATTAGACATACAGTAAACCAACTCTGTACTGCATCAGCAAGCATGTACCAAGTACACTTCAAATGCACAGTTTCAAACAATATTGTATCACATAGCTCACCTGTAAGGGGATAAGGCACTTATGATGAGCCACTTATTATGGTAAAATAAGGCCTGAAAGTGTGACTCAAGACCCCCGCTTATCACAGCTACTCATTATAGACATTGATAATTTGAATACCAGCTGGTATTGTTTTCACCTCTGTGTGTGTCATCATGACATGTCATGACATGTCTGTGGACAGATTTGAGTCAGAAAATGGGCATGGTCCGAGCAAGGAAGCCCGAAGTGGGGGGGGGATAGCTAAAGTCATTTACAAGCTTCCGTCAAAAAATAGTTGAGCAGGACTAACTGCAGGAACCAAAGAGGAACCCAATTAACTCAAGAGTCTTCACTGTGACTTCTTCACTGTGGAGCGAGGTGAGATGTGAAACAGAACAACGCCTTGGAGTAGAGTTGAGTGACCTGTACCAATCATCTGTGTTGCCACAGAGAAGCTATTCATCTGGTACAGATGCAGAGGCCAGTCTACCTTGCGATCCTCCTCAGTGGGTCGATACTCTGGGGGCAGTGAGTCGTCCCTCTCTCCCATCTTGATCAGTCTCTCTTCAACCACCTTTTTCTCCTGCAACGACCACATAAGCGCACACACACACACACACATCAGGACAGCTGAGGCTGGAAGCTGAGCATGTTCTCTCCCCTCTCTTCTTCTGATGCTATTATGAAGCTATCCTCTCAGCGCTCTGTGGGCTACGGTACCTCCACGATGTCTTTGACAGGCATCGGGGCGGGTGCAGGGGTGGGAGTGATGTCCATCAGGGTGTCAGACAGAGCCTCGAGGGCATCGTCTGTTCCTGCCGGCTGCTCACACACACGCACGCACGCACGCACACACACACACACACACACACACACACACACACACACATGCAGGCACACACAGTTATGACTTAACTGTAGACAGTATTGTAGCCAGTGAAAGTAGTTGAAAATTCTTCAGCTGTGTGTGTGTGTGTCTGTCTGTGTGTGCGTGTGTGTGTGTTAGGGATGGGCGGGAGTCCTCGGGTACTCGAGTACTCGTTCATAACGTCAGTACTCGAGTAATGTTTCCGTTGTTCGGGTACTCGCCCCACCCCTTTAAAAATGGTATGCACACTGTGTGTCTGTGTGTGTGTGTGTGTGTGTGTGTGTGTGTCTGTCTGTATGTGTGTGTGTGTGTGTGTACCTCTGGGCAGGTGT